>NC_132977.1:11660000-11920000 GCF_047496725.1 Anoplolepis gracilipes | reverse complement strand
ATATTTTACTGATATAAAAGGGAATTCTTCTATATCAGGTGATATGTGAGACACCTTAAAAATATTCAATAATTTGGACGAACATGGATAATCATAAAATTCAGAAACTTTCAAGAATCGACGACAAATTATAGAATAAAATTGATCTTTCAAACACAGAATATTTACAATCTGAACAATAATATCTCCTTGTATTGAAACACAATTGTCAGGTGAAAAAATCGTCAAAACGCATGTCGGTGTTTTCAATTTCTTGTATTGTAAAATCAAGTCAGTTTTATCTCTAAGTGTAGGTCCTTCAAAATGTTTTTGCTTAGGTTCTAATTTAGTTATTGGTAATTCAGTCTTTGAATAATTAAATAATTCAGATATACGTCTACAAAGTTGTGCATGAGGATTTGCAGATGATCTTACAAGTTTTTTTAATTTTCCCAAATAATTTTCAAAGGGAAAACAATTAATTGTGTTTAAATTACCAAGATTCCTTACATCTGTTACTAAATGAATTAAACTGTGAAGATTATATGTCACTTCTTCTTTCCCATAGGATTTTTCAAAATACTTTACAAAATTATACAAAACTTCTTCTGCAAAGTCAATATGTTCAAAAATATGATTATCGTTACACAGAATTGTAATACCAACATGAAACATTAAAAAATGATTGTAAAGTTGTTTAGGCAAAATATTTATTAAAGAAACTGGACCCACGTATAACAAGAATAATCTAAACTCATTTGCTTTCCAACGATTTAAGTCCGATATAGCTCTACATTTTCTAGGAAATTCATGTACTATATAAGAAGACAACAAAATTAATCTATCTGATAAATTATTAATAGCTCTTCCAGATAATTTAAATGAAGGTTTTCCCTTTGATACCCATAATATTAACAACTTTTTCATTATACCTAAATATACCAAATGCATGGGATCTAATGGAAATTGATTCACTAAATCTAAGTTTAAATTCAATAATGGAGACCTTCCTTTATGATGTTCCTCTTGTACTTGTTTAGTAAAAGTTTCTTTTGTTCTAAGTTGTCCACTTTTACATGGAAAAATCATTTTATTAATGTATTTCCCTTCAATATCGCATTTTTCACACCCATGCCTAGAATTATGACCTACACAACATTTTAGAAAAGCTCGTGCAGGAGCATCACATATCAGAGACCTGATTCTAATTTGAAATAATTTATGATCTATTTCAATACTATTCTTTAATATATCATCATTAAGCTCGTGTATTAGATCTTGTAAATAACAATCAAGAGGTTCTGGCTTTCCTTTGCCAGTGAATAAACCTACAATAAATGGTTTATTTAATGAAGTTAAACTTAATGATCTACAAAGAATTGGCCAGACAACTATGTTGTTACTTTTAAACAAGGGTAACCCATCAATATTAAAATCTAAATCAATAATTTTTGAGCATGATTCTTCCTTTAATAGGAGATATAACTGCTTACGCATACCAAAATAAGTAAATTTTCCACTTTGCAAATCAATTGAATTTGTAGTTTTTGGAGTGTATAACAAAGACCTTCCAGATAATGGTACAGATATATCATAATGAAATTGTCTTAGTAATGACAATAATTCATCTAATGCTGATAATGTAATATTATGTGTTAGGGCCCAGTTTCTCAATTTATTCAGAAAATCATCAGATAATGTTTCGTTTTCTGAAAAATCATGTTTTTCAGTGATATATAATTCTGGAAATATTTCAAAATCTAAATCTTGATCTGAACCTAGTTCTAAATGCGAATCAATGATTGAATGTGACATTGATGATTTTGTCTCATTATTTATAAAATTTAAACTAAAACCCAAATCTTCATCTATATTTAAGTTTAGTTCTAAGTGTCAGTCAATGACTGAATGTGTTGTCGATTTTGTTTCATTCCAATTGAGTTCATTTAATAACTCATGTACTTGTTTTTGTATATTCCTTTTAGTTTGTTTTTTGCCAAGAAATTTAACTTCTTTTTCTTTATCCATATTTAAACAAGAATATTTTTTCTGTTCTTTTGTTTTTTAACAAGTATTTTATGTAAGTATTATATGTGCGACAAAGATATATTTACATATATATTTTCCTGAAAAAATGACAACTATTTAATTAAGAAATGAAAAACACAATATAATTTGATAGTAAAAATTCTTAATATATACTGATACAATAAAAAATGTTAGATTAATCAGATTATGATTTCACACAAATTGATATCTTCTTATTAATTGTAAAATATTATTTGTAGATGTGATATTTGACGTCTAATCTCATATCTTTTTTTAGTATTAATATTGTGTTATAAATATACATATATATACATATATACAGAACAGTAAACTATAAAATTATTAAACCAATATACAACTTACCTTATTCGTCGTAAAAAAGAGATATTCTTTATATCAATATTTTCGCCGGACCGGCGTTTTGATCAACCTAACCTTTGTTATGATCTATGCACGAGAATTGATTAACTTTATAGTACACATTACTAGTATTTTTCTATCCTTTCACTACTAGTTTCACTTTTGCAATATTCACAAGTCGTTTGTATAATATTCACAATAAAAGTTTTCTTGTTTGAACAGCAAATATATGCAATAACTCTGCGATCATTCCAAATAAATGGAATATAACCTTAATACTTTTTGTTAGTAAGACAATGGAAAGAGGAAGAGAAAGAGAGAAAGAGAGAGAGAAAATCACCCCGCTATTCATTCCGATATTCATAGTCCATTATTTTTATTTCAAGATCGTTTTAAGTATAATATCTTAAGATATGTTATTACGATTCTGTGATTGAATTACAACACATTATTATTAAGACGGTCTTCAATATAAAATCGGACTATGAATATGAATATCTAAAATTAAAAATACATTAATTTTTTTAATTCAAAATTATATGTATATATATACACACACACACACATATATATATATATATATATATATATATATATATATATATAATTTTGAATTAAAACATTAATTTTTATTCTATTTAGGCCCGATATTGTACCAACATTATTTTGGATTTAAGTGCGACTTAAACATGTATCTATCTTTATTTTTCTTTCTAAATTAATAAAAACAGATATATATATATATATATATATATATATATATATATATTTAAGTCTCGTTTAAAGCCAAAATAATGTTGATGCAATCAGGCCTTATAGAAACGTAAAAAATACGTTTCTTAAACTATGGTTTTAAAAATGTTTCTGTTGAAACGTTTCTTATTGGTGTTTGACGGTTAAAAAATATTGGATACGTTTAGAAAACGTTTATAAAACGAACCTGTGCTACCTGGGTAGTGTTAAAGAAAATCATAATTAATCATAATTGTTAGAAAAATTACAATTATATATAATTATAATATAATTAACATTTAAGTTTAAATGTTATTTTATTTTAAAAATATTACAATTATTATTAACAATTATTATTAACAATTTATTTCTCTATATATTATTTATTAACATATATTATTTTGAGTTATTATATATTGCTTACATATATCAATGAGTAAGAGAGAGCACGAACAGTAGAAAACAAGAGTAAGCGAAAGAGAAGATCAGATGGCGTTACTGGGCAACTCGCTTATTTCGCGCATGCGCACTCCATTTTGGCCAACAAAAAATCAGGAGAGTTGTGCTACTGGATATACTGTGTTTCAGGTTTCAGGCTGGGTGCCGGATCTAGTAAGTTTTAAGCCTAAAGGAATGAATCAATTACATTCGAGTATTCTTCTCATATTCAACTGGGATTGGTTAATTCCTTACGGTTATTGTAAATCCGCCCTTACACTCGTAAAGCGGTTGGTTGCGTCATCTAGTGAACGAGTCGAAAAGGAATTTTCTCAATGCATCTTCTCTGGTAGCACATGTTTCTTTGTATGATTATGATTCCTAGTAAACACAAAAACACGTGGTATAGAATCGTGATACTTTGTTCCAGAAGAGGACGGAAATTCAAAAAAGAAATAAGAAGAACACGTGGTGAATGAATATTATCTTGCCGCCAAAATGAAGCAATTGTCAGAAGAGAGAACAAAGCTCGTATTCGAGAAGCTAACGAAATAGTAAGCGATTTGTTAGATTTGTTAATTCACAATTTATTTAAATTAGTTTTTTATTTTGCGTAAAATTTTATTTAAATGTAAGATGTGGAGATATTTTAAAATTATAGAAATATAATAGATTGTCAAATTTGATTGTTATAGTATCGGTTCCAATGTAAAAAACTTGATAGATCGATCAGACGGCATGTATTGTTTCCGAGAAAATAAAGACAGAGTATATTATGTATCAGAAAAGATTTTATCTTTAGCGAGTGCTGTGGGATCTGATCATTTGTTGAGTGTAGGTACTTGCTTCGGTAAATTCACAAAATCAGGAAAGTTTAGGCTGCATGTCACTGCATTGCATTATTTGGCACCTTATGCACAAGTAAGTATCTGAAATCAAGTGCAATTGCTGAAAGATATAAGTAAATTTAATCACAGACAATTATCTGTACATTAAGCACAAAATTTGGGTGAAATCTTCGGCGGAACAACAATTTCTATACGGACATCACATTATGAAATCAGGACTTGCTCGTATAACCGAAGGCACTTCTCAATATCAAGGTGTTGTTGTGTTTTCCATGAGTGATGTGCCACTGGTATGTAAATTATTTGATTAAATTTACAATTACCTCTTAAAATATTGTTGATTATATATGTCTCAAGCATTATTAATTTATAATGAAAATGACCGGTCAATGGATGCAAGAATCACTCGTAATACTGTTCATTTAATGTTTCAGGGATTTGGCATTGCTGCAAAGAGTACAGCCGATTGCAAGCATGCAGATCCTATGGCAACAATTTGTTTTCACCAAGCAGATATTGGAGAATATCTTCGTTCTGAAGATGCATTAATATAAGAAACGATCTCAGGTATTTTTAACTTTAAAAATTATATATTTATCTAAATTGTGCATTAAATTTAACTCTTTTTGTACAATATATTGTAATATAGACTTATGTATTATAAAATAAATCTTAAGTTACTACATGTGACACGGCACGTGCGTCGCGCGCGCGCGCGTATTTTATATGTGTATACCTTCTAATAGCAAAAAATACATAGTGATATATAGTAATAGTTTAGTAAAATATAAAAGTGTCAAATTAATTTTGACATTTTTTATTAATTAATAATTTAAATAATAAATATATCGCATAAAAAAATATTTATTCTTGCATATTTGTATCACGTAAAATAATTTTCCTTTTACTTTCAAAATATAATTAACACAATAAATGATAAATTTCACATAGTATATATATATATATATAAGATTAATTTTAAAAATCTAATAAATAAATAAGGTTTAACTTTATAAAATTTACCTTCTCAAGTCGGTCTTTAGAATATATGTGGTTAATAATATCAACTATAATGCTGCAATTGTACTGATTTCTCTATAAAACCGAAAAACAGCATTTAGTATTAGTATATAATGAACAAATTTCATGATTATAAATTTTTCATTGATATACATAAATATATCAATATATATATCCATAAAAAATTATAATTACCTGGGTTTTAATTTGTCAAAATTCAAAAATATAAAATCAAGCATCTTAACGTTATTAGAATGTTTTACAATAATAAAATGAAAAATATAAATTCTCTCAACATTTCCTATTTCTACATTATATAAAAAATTAAAATACTCTTCAATGACATTAATTTTTCAGGACAAGCCACCGATTCCAAAGATGCATTGGTTACTAGCATAAAGTAACGAAAAAGGACTGTCTCGTTTAAACAATCCTTTAAATACAATCTTCCATGAATCAACATCTGCTAATTTTAAACCGTAACAGAATACCCACTTTCTCCACCAAACATAATATCTGCAAAAAAAACAAAAAGAAATTTATTCTTGTATTTATTGATTAAATAATTTATTGAGAAATATGTGTAATATAAAAAATTTTAAGAAAATGTACTGCTGTGAATAAGAACGCAGTGTCCGTAGAGATAAAATTTTCTAATATGTCTTTGGCTTTTTCCAGACACTTCGTGTGATTAAGTTTACATGCCCAGTTTGCGACCTCTTCTCTTAACTATTCAGTAAAATTGGATTCATTATTACCATTTGAATGGAAATATTCAATTTTTACAAGAACATCATCCAATATTTTATATAGAATAGTCTAAAAATATTGTCAAATATTTTATCAGTTGTATATTTTAGATTATTATGATTTCTGAAGAAAAATGCAATATATGTATATAAATGTACAAATTAAATCGTGCTTAATTTTTTTTAAACTCAATGTAATACTTATTATGTAGTCCTTTTTAGATAAATTCTATAATATTATTTACCTTGATATTCTTGACTAAAAAACATTAGACATATATTCGAGAGTTTTGAACATGGGATACCACGCTATATAATTTGTCTCTCGCGACAAGTAGCGCACAATGTCCCAGAATAAAGTGAAATTCCGGTTTTCTCGTAATGAAAGATGGAATGAACCATCGATTATTTGCGCACGATGATAACGTGTATTTTCTCATAATTCTCAGAGTTCAGATAAATCGTAATTCTCCTCCAATTCTCGGAGTCGTAATCTACATGATAGTATCCTGTCGTGTGATGAATAAAATGGATTTTATTAAACCCTTTTGATTAAATTTATCATAACAAATATTTCCGCAAATATTTCTACACATTTTTCTTTTTCTTTAATTTAAAAAAATGCGTGTAAAATATAATATAAAGTATAAAATAGGTGTATTGTAAAAAAATAATTGCAAATTATAGATTATTAATTATATGATTATTTTACACTGAAAATTGTGTATTTCCGTAGAATTAAGTTGTAATAATTAAAAAATTTAAAAATTCTTGTTACCAATTGGAATTGATTTTTACTATTAAATAACAAAAGCAAATTACGTAAGATTGAACTACAGTTCAATGATACAATAGTACAGATACAATTGCACACACATAAATAAATCCATATGTATGTTTATCGATTAATATTTACCAGCTTGCTGTAAATTGGCTATTATCCAACCGGTCTCTTTGAAATTCAGAGGAAATCTAGTAAACGACCAACTTGTTGACGTTGGACATTTCAACCACCGGACATTTTTGAACGAAGTTTTGTTAAAATCGGGATTTGTCTGCGAGATAAAAGTTAGAGGAATCATCAAATCCAGCATATCTGTTGAAACGTCCCAAGTAGCACATATTCGTTTCAAAAACGTTTCACAAATGTTTCTGCGAAACGTTTCTGATTGGTTAAAATGTCCACTTAAAAAACGTTAAGGGAAACGTCATTTTCTAACAAAAAAAAAACGTTTAAGAAACTGTCAAAATACGGTTTTTTTCTTTTATTTGTGAAAAATTTGTTTATTCACAAATTTAATAAAATAATGCATATATGGATATAATCCATCTATTTTCATCATGTTCTGCATCTCTTGTCGAAATTACATCAGAAGTCAAACTGACAAAAAAGACATAATTTAAATTATACTTTTAGTACCTGTTCTTTTAGGCTTATATACATGTTATGAAAACTTGAATACGAGTTATAGTTAAGTCTGAACCCGCCACGTAGCGGCAAACAAAGGAACACGTATATTATAAAATAGATCTTTTTTGTCTTGTCGAAAAGATGATCAAAAAGACATCTTTTCGTTGATTAAAATTAATTATGACTTTTAGAAGACATCTTTTAGACATCTTTCAAAAGATGACTTTTTTTGTAGGTAGAAAGATATTCTTTTAGACATCTTTTAGCCTTGTCAGAAAAATAACTTAAAAAGACATCTTTTCGTCATCTTTTAATTTTCTGTGCTATCTGGGGATCGTCTTAATAAGTACAGTCTTAATAATGTGTATATATATATAATTTTGAATTAAACAATTAATTTTTGTTTTATTTATAGAAACGTAAAAAATACGTTTTTTAAACCATAATTTTAAAAATGTTTTTGTTGAAATGTTTCTTATTGGTGCTTGACGGTTAAAAAATATTGGATACGTTTAGAAAACGTTTAGAAAACGAACATGTGCTACCTGGGTAACCATCGATTTGACCTATAAAATAATTGAAAAAATATTAAAAATATCATCAATTGGGCTGGCTAACTTCACGCTGATATTTATTTTGTTAATAACAACTAAATTAACAACCGACAAATCGTGCCAACAATCACCGACAAACGATTCGTAAGAAAAAAAATTAGAAAAGTTAAAATTAACCGGTTAACTTTACAGAGCGTGTTACCATATGGTATAATAATTTACTGATTTACCAACACAGAATGACAATATAATGCTGACATTATATCGACTGCTCTCGATTGGTTGCTATATATAATATGTATATTTATTTTTATATTATATATATATATATATATATATATATATATATATATATATATATATATAAATATAATATAAATATATATAATATAATTTATATATATATATATATAAAAATCGTCATTCTGACATTGACGTATTTATTTTTAATGCTGCTTTATTTTTTTTCTCCTCTGTAGAAAATTTGTAAAAGTAAATTTATCCTTATAGCTGGAGGAAAAATCGATAGAAACTTGAATGTCTAGTTGTGTGACGGCGCGATATGGACGCTCCTACATGTAGATTATGTATATGTATATATGTATATGCACTACGGTACTTGTTGATATTTCTGCAAGTACTGTTCGTATAAAACTGGTACGTAATAGACGTTTTGTTGTATTCATTGAAAATCTTTCGTCTATATCTTGCTCACACATATAAACATTATCGCATCATCGAAAAGTCGATAAGAGATATACATTTAGAAGTGTATAATGATTGCCGTCATATCTGAGTCCTGTATCAGTTGCGTATAGCATGACGAAACATATGCTCAGTCATTTAATGACGATACATGTTTTGTCTACGAAACGTTAATGTTTCTTTTTTTTTTTTAATTTCGTGCGTATGTAATAATAGATTACGTTTACACGAAAATTGGAAAAATTTATTTTTTTATTATTAATTAAAATATTAAATATATGTGACTATCATATACATTTACAGACAATATATATTTTGTTATTTATTATTTTATATGTATGTATATATTTTTCTTATATATCTGTTTGTATCTTCTATATTAAGCCTTTTGCTCTTGATGACCTGTTGCTTCCAAAAAATTTCTTGTCACATTAACGTATAAGGGGAAAGAATCTCATTACAATTACTTAATTAAAATTTTCTACATAATGTCAAATTATCCATATGAATATGCAAGATGTCTAGGTATGTCCACTTAAAATTTCATAAGTTTAATGTCACGTATAGTTTCATATAGTACTCAAGTATTTGTACAATGTATACAAATATAGCACGCGTACATTTTCTATTTTAAAGATCTAAATTATATTTATCTCAATATTTATATATATATGTAATAAGACATGAAATATTTTTAGATATGGATCAAATAGAAGAATCGTCCCAAGCTCACTCTTTGGAAGGTTTCATTCCGCTTCTCAGTCTTCACGAGGCTTGTGGTGGCCTCCTTATACTTTTGGTAATCATATGGACGAGTTATTATAGAGATGGATTCTCATGGAAGTCTAATCCGCAACTTGAGTTTAATTGGCATCCTTTGTTAATGACTGTAGGACTCGTGTTTCTGTATGCTAATGGTATAATACTTATATAGAGTTGATTTTGTTTCATTATCATGAATATATATCTTAAATAAATTTGTTTTCTATTCTAGCCATGCTTATCTATAGAACGCAGAGAAATGTCCGCAAGCGCCGACTAAAGCTTACTCATGCAGGAATGATGTTATTTATTGTATTATTGACAGTGATTGCTTTAGTAGCTGTCTTTGACAGTCATAATTTGGCTTCGCCTGATCCTTTACCAAATATGTATACGCTACATAGCTGGGTGGGATTAACAACTGTAATATTATTTTGTTGTCAGGTAAACCTATGAATTTTTTTTCCAATAATCTTGAATTGAGAAATACATGTATTAATTATCTCTTATTTACAGTGGGTTGCTGGATGTATCTCATTCCTCTTCCCTGGGTTACAGTCTCCATTACGAGCTTCTTATATGCCAATACATGTATATTTTGGTATTGCAGCATTTATCGGTGCAATCGCATCATGTTTATTGGGACTCAATGAGAAAGCAATTTTTACATTAAAGTATATAACAATTGATTTATCAAAAAAGAAATAAGTAATTAAGTACAAAGCTACATTTTTCTATTTGAAATTTCAGGGATAAATATGCACTCTTTACGGGTGAAGGAATACTAATGAACTGTATAGGATTGCTATTCATATTATTTGGTGGCTTATCTGTGTATTTGGTAACGCAGGAACGTTACCGACGTTTGCCAAGATCCGAGGATGACGTCTTAATATCTCGCTGATATATTAATTTTCCTGTGATTCGCTTTACAATATCCTATATCAGATACCAAATCTCAAATTCAATGGTACTTACTACAAGTTCTTTCTTAGGTATCGTAAGTTTTATTTATAATTTCACAATAATCTTTAATTTTATCGAAACGATACATCCGTTTAATTGAAAAACTAATGGGAAACAATAATAATTTATCGAATCTTTCCATTTTACATTCTAGTCTGAGTAATTAATTTTTTAATTGTTTTCCTTTTACATTCTTTTTCCTTGTGATAAAAAAACTACTTAGATAAAAAAAAAATATATATTTCTTTACTTTTTTACATTAATTATAAAAGTAATTTTATATTTTGTCAGGTTATAAGTGTGGATATTTGGTGCTACATATATATTTACAATATATACATATATGCTTTGTTACATATACATTTATTTAACATCATATATTTTGGTATTATTTATATTTTTAAATTATTATAATATACAAATGTAAATTATATATACATGCATATATATAAATATGTAATATTCAAAAAAATATATGTAATCTCATTGCAAGTAATTTTGATCTGCAAATTCATTACTTTTTTTTACAAAAAAAAAAAAAAAAAAAAAAAAAGATTGTGACAATATCATTGTCACACATGTGAATTAAAATTGATAACTTTTTAAAATCTTGTGTCAGCAAATAATGCATGTCTATCTATATATTTTATGTGTCATGCTTTCAAAATCTAGTATGCAACCAAAATGAACAGACCTCGATAGAGACACGCCCCCTAGAAATGCATTTCCGAACCAATCGGCGATCCGTGCGAAAGAGCAATAACATTTAACGTGTATCGTGTGTACTGTACACACATGCATACGTCAGTGATCGCGATTTATTGTTGCCCGCATATATTTGGTAAATCGCGATGGAACACGCCCACCACATACTTACGCAGTTGTCGTAAATAGCGTGAATTCCTCGCTCGTTGTTATTCGTCATCCGTCTATCTATTAATGCGTAGATACCGATATTTACGCGAAATTTCAGCTGGTTTAGTGCGTGTTATCTCTGTTTATTATTAGGAGCGCGCGATCCGCAGCGAACTGTCAAACGAGTCGATCCTATTGTCGACAAAAAAAAAAAAAAAAAATCGCTCGTCCTATTTTTTTTAAAAGAAGGAATCCGTCGCGGACGCTCGGCAACATAGTAAGAATAATAAAATCATTCAATGGTTAACCAAATACCTGTGCCACAGGCCAAGTATGAATTACTAACCGATATACGACAGTGAGTACATGTGTATATATATATATATATCATCTTTATATATATATAATAATGCTTTTAATCGTGTATTAAGAGGGACAGACGAGAGGAGGGCGAGTGTATCTCGCGTTTGCGTAAACACGCGCGTATTCTTCGGAATTGCTTAATGAAGCGTATCACATGTGCGCGAGAGAGAAAGGGAGAAAATTTTGTATCGATTTTTCGCACTACGGCAAATTCATACGTCACTCCTGGCTTTTGAACTTTCACGCCTCACGTCACGAAAGGCCAGCGCGATTAATCGAAGAATATTATTAATATATATATATTTCTCATATCCGTAACAGTGTCTTATACGCGCGCTTATCATTATACTCATCTCATGTATTATTTGGATATTTTTTGTACGTGATATAAAATAAATGTATACTTATATATCTTGCTGTTAGACCACGCTGGAGAACACAAGTCGTTTGTCTTACTTTGACATTCCTGATCGTCGGGGTTTTATTCATCACGCGCGCCTGGTTCGGCATACTCGTTCTGAGAGCCCCGAAAGCCGATAGATTTGTGGAAGAGCAAATTGACAATGCCAAGATTGCTACGTGGTTACGTCGGGCTCGGATGTACGCCGAATCGACGAAGGAGAATCAGAATGCGGACAGGAACACAAGTGTCGGTGCATCGGAGCAATACCAGCGCAATAGCACCAGGTAAAAAGCAAGATTTTTGCGAAATCAATCTGGGATATATGCGAGCACACGTGTGTACTTATGTCAAAAATCTGTCCTACATTTAGCCAGGTCATCGTATGCTACTACACAATACCGTGGGACCTGAACACGTCGTGGGAGCTCAGTCCGTCGCACATTGACCCTCATATTTGTACGCATATTATCGTGGGTTTTGCGAGCGTGGTAAACAACATGCTCGATATAGGAGATAATGAACAGATTTACAAGCAAATAGTTGCTTTGAAGAATCGCGAACCTAAATTGAAGGTCATGATCAGCGCTGGCGGAAATAATGAGCTCCACGATGGATTTTCCGAGATGGTGAAGACGCACGCGAATAGAAAAAAGTACGTCCCCAAGTCTTCACAATTGATTTTCCATCGCTGTACGATGTGTGTAATACGTTCTAGAGAATACATATAGCTATATTATTAACATCTCTCTGTCCAGATTTATAAGATCTGTATTAAATGTTACCAAGACTTATCGTTTGGACGGCTTTGATCTTGATTGGGAGTTTCCGGCATGGATAGGAGCTGACGATCGTGAAAAGATACATTTTGTGCAGCTTTTGCAGGAATTACGAAAGGAGTTCGATCGTAGCGGACAAAAATTACTCCTGACAGTGGCGGTCGCGGCGCCGCAGGCTATTGTGGATCAAAGTTATAGCGTTCCTGAAATGGCAGAGTAAGAATGCACATTCTGTAAAATATAATTGTAAAAATATTTGAAAAGCAATATTATTTTTTAAAAATGTTCTCTATCTTGCAGGCACGTCGACTTTGTGAATCTCATGTCGTACGATTATCATTTCTACGTCTGGTACTTTCCAGTTACGGATCTGAACGCTCCTCTCTTCCCTCGTTGTACGGAAACGGGTTATTTATCCACATTAAATGTGAATTTCTCTGCTCAATATTGGGTGGCCAAGGGAATGCCACGGGAAAAGATCGTCGTCGGCATACCAGCTTACGGTCACTCCTACCAACTAGACAATCCATTGAATCATAATTTACAAGCTCCAGCTAATGGATTCGGAAAGCTTGGCGTGAAGGGCTTTGTGACTTATCCTATGGTTTGTCAATTTTTAAACTCTGGAGCTGTGAGCGTCTTCAACAAAGAAAGTCGCGTACCGTACGCGTTTAAAGACAAGGAATGGATATCTTACGATAACAAAGAGAGCGTGTACTACAAGGTATTATATTTTTCTATATTATATATATATATATATATATATATAGAACAAAATATATATCGAGCGTTAGGTATATGTAAGATCTCTATGCCCTCTTCAACACGCCAGAAAAAATTCACATTTGAAATATTTGTATTGCAGAGTACATGGATTCGCACAAGTGGTTTCAAAGGAGCCATGATTCTGTCTTTAAATGTGGACGATTGGAATGGCACTTGTTACGGCAACGAAAAGTTTCCTTTGACGCGTACCATTTCGAAAGTATTGTTTGAAGAGTTGGACAGTAAGCAACAAATGTCAATAGGATTGTAACTCCTTACGCGCGCAATGTCGATAAATCTATCTAGCTGTTCTCTGAAAGCTTTAAAGTATTTTACATTGAAACGAATGCATTCCCATTGAAATTGTTACATTCCTATATGTCACTTGATATTTTACACTCTACCTCGGTTGCTCAAAGATCTTTCCGTACAAATAAGTTGCTAAGGTATTTAAAGCACAGTATTATACATGCTCTAGTAGAATAGCACTTGTACCTGTGATTGAGTCAAATCAAAGATATTTATATACACGCATTAAATTATATATTATGCGTAAAATGTTAAATATATTTCCTACGTTGTTATTATATATTGTTTTCATATATTTCACAAGGAAATAGACATCCAAGATAATATCGTGGATTAGAGATAATATTGAACAGAAACAACGTAAATAATTATATAACCAGTTTAAAAGGAAACACGTGCCATATAATTCAAGATTGTAAGCATGTATAAAAAGATCTGTCATCTGTTTTAGAGAATAAAGATCTAAAACTCGTGCTCAATAGCCTTGCATTAATTTTACTATCGTTAAGTATTATTTACATGGATAAGTAAATTAATTATCATTAACATTAAAATATCTTAATCATTGTGTTAATATTTATAAGTACAAAATATGAAACTATTTTTGACAGAAACTCAAAACTAATAACATCCTTAACGGTAGTAGTTGCACTGCCTGGAACCTTATCTCAGGATTTGCCACCAAAACCTCCCATTAAATTTCCCAATCCACCTGCAGCGCCCTGTTGTAATTGTTTCATGATATTCTGCAATCCTGGCATTCCACCTAAAATAATTGGAGAAATTTTTCTAAAAAACAATGGCTACAAACTTTTAAATATGAAATAAAAATTAGATTAACAGATATTTATAGAATACTGTATAAATTTATTACATAAACCTAACTCTTTAATAAATAAATAATAATATTTAAAAAGTTATATATTTTACATGAAAATATACAAGAATATTTTCAATTTAATGATAGATTTGATTTAAAAATTTTATTGATAAATTTATTAAAATAAAATTATTTACCCATTTGATGTAATACACGCGGATCCATCATTTTAGCCATTTGATGATTCAGTTTTGCCATTTGTGTAGGATTAACATTTTTCGCCATATCACCCGCTTTGAATAAACCCTTTATGCCTCCCATTTTTTTAACAACGGCTGCGAATTTTGTATACTGTGTTATTAAATCTTTAACTTCTTTTTCTATTACACCAGAACCCCTAGCCACTCTTATTATTCTTCCAGGTTGTTTGCTAAATAATTTAGCTCCATCTCTACTGTCCAATTCTAATATACAAAAATACAAATACAATACATTAAATAATGCAGAAAAACTAGAGGAATCATTATAAAAAACACAAAAGAAATATCTTAAACAATACTAAACCTGAGTCATTCATACTATCCATAATAGTCATCAGTCGCTTTAATCTTGCCATAGATTCCTGCTCTGTTCCTTTTGACATAAAGTCTTGACTAAATCCAGGAATCATACCCTAATCATAATAAACATTAAAAACAATTATAAAAGTATATTATAATTTCAACTTTTACCTAGCAGTGAATACAAACTATAAATCTGATTCTCTTGAACTTGTGTAAAGAGAAATTAATTTTTTTATAAACTTGTATCAATGATATTCACCATTAATTGTGAAAATGGTCCCATTTTCATAATATTTTGAAACTGTTCGTACATATCTCGTAAAGTAAATTGTCCATGTTTGATTTTCTCAAGTAATTCTTCGTTATCATCCAGATTGAGTTCGTTTACTTTGTCAATAAGACCTTCAATGTCTCCCATACCCAGTAATTTACTAATAAATGGCTTTGTTTTAAATGGTTCTAAATCGTCTATATGTTCTCCTGTACCAACAAATATTACAGGACTTTGTGTTGCTGCAACACTGAAAGAAATTAAATATACAAAGAATAGAAAAAATCGTAAAAATAATTATTATTACTATCATTTATTCTAAAAGTATATAACGAGAATTAACTTTGTATCTTTTTTTTCATAAATATAATTGTGATAGACAATGATATCTAATAATATTTAATTAAATTTAAATGAATTTAATATTATCAGATTATTTAGTGAATATTATTAAATAAATATTTAAAATATATAAACTGGAAGTTGATTTTTAAAAAACTCACGCAGAAAGTGCTCCACCACCTTTAGCATGACCATCCAATTTCGTAATTATGATAGAACCAACATTAACGCGTTCCTTAAAAGCTTTTGCTTGTGCTTCACAAGCTTGACCTATCGTTGCGTCCATTACAAAGATTATATTATCTGGTTGCTACAATACATGAAAACTTATCAGCATTGAAAAAAATAGTTTTTTATATAAAAAAATTTATTATAATTTTACCACAGCATTGGCGACTTGCAACATTTCTTCAAACAATGATTCTTCCTGTTTATGTCTTCCACTTGTATCTACAATGATTATTTCATATCCTTCCTTCTTAAACATGTCCACACCATCTTGGGCAATTGCTACAGGATCCACCTCTGTATAACTAAATTTAGGGACATTTATGTATTAGCGTGAATACATAAAGAATAAGTGAGTGCAGAATGTAATAAATATTTCCTGCTTCTGTAATTAATTACCTTCCATAAAATGGTATTCTAGCTTTTGTAGCATTCTGTTTTATCTGATCATATGCACCAGCACGAAAGGTATCGGCACATACTAAACATGCCTTCCAATTTTTCTTAAGATAATGATACGCTAATTTGGTACAAGTGGTTGTTTTACCAGAACCTTGCAAACCAACAAACATAATCACATTAGGACGGCCTTTTACTGGTTGATACGCTTTTACACCAGGATCAATCAACTAAAAGAATTAAAAATTGAATGTAAGATTGAATATTTAAATGCTAAAAACTGTCTCTAGTATATTGTCACAAATTTTTCACATAAATATCGTCTCTAACAATATAACTTTAGACAATAAACTAACTTTGACAAGTTCTTTGAAGACAGCGCTCTGTATCATCCTCCTTTTATTAAGACCACCAGCCATGTCTTCAAAATCGATAACCTGGCGTACATTTTCTCGTAATTTTTTCACTAATCTAATATTTACATCGGCTTCAAGTAATGCTGCACATATCTCCTTTAGCATAGAATTCAAAACCTATCGAGAAAAAATAATATTTGTCAATAAAAATACATGGTAAATACAATTGCAGACAGTAGCAAGAACAAATTGTGAAACATATACCAAAAGAACACAATGACATATGTGTATAAAAATAATATTAACAGAATATAAAATCTGGAATTATTTTTAAAGAAATAATATATTTTGAAGGCGGGAGACTAAAAAATTCTCCGAAATTGCTGTAGTATATAATTACATTATCACGTAATAAATTCAAAATAAATCCAAGCTATCATGTAAACATAAGTTTGACACGTACAATGAGTTATTAAGGATAATTAAGAGATACAGATATTTCTCTAAAAATTGCGACACATCCTACGATAAAATAATAATAGTGAAGAATAGAAAATACAAAAAGCTGAAAGATAATTATAATTAAATTATGACAATTCAATTCGATGTTTACAAACCGTCTTTGAAAATCATTTCGGTGTACGAAAATACATATCGAATAAACACGCCAAAACTCACCTCCTCGTTGATGACGGTCGCATTACTTAGCGACCGCAGGGCCGACGTAATTTTACGTCCGAGATCCGCCAAAACCATCTTGGAGACGTTTCCGCGTTCGCGTCTCCTCGCAATAAATATCTATGTATTTTTCACGATTAGAATATTAACATATAAAATATGTCATGATATCCCGACTTTGGCCAACACGGCATGACGACACATCCGGTATCCGGTGTCGGGCCGATCACGCGAAAACGACCAGCTCTCTCAGCCGAAGCAAAAACCTACGATGATGATTCTTCTCACTTCTCATGCGCACGCTGACTCGTAGAACGTTCCCTCAACTTGTTTATGCATCGCACTGACGAAACCTTAGTAGACATATCCACATCCACCGTCCATTATATCGATTAGAATACGCACGCGTCTGAAGTTGGGCATTTCCGAGTTGACAAAACGAGCGAGTCTATTCATTAGGGACTTTCGATTGTCACTATATGACATTTAAAGCTCTTTCATATATGTATGTATGTATTTGCTCTCGTTTCGAATTATTTGTGAATAAAAATAATTCATTTCAAATTCTTTTGATGAATAAAGAAAGCTACATTTACAATAAATACACGACGAGATTATTTTAATTTTTTTATCGGATCAAGGGAGATTTTAAATTATGGAAAAATACATGGATTATATATACAAATGATACATGTATGTGTATTTAATGTAATGAATTTATTCTAAATTCCCAGCAGAATATGTTAGTCTTAGGTTCATTAACATCATTTGTAGAGAAACTTAAAATTACAATCTTTTGATACACAATTTCTTTGTATGAAAGAAAACAAAATTAGTACAGACTTTTTAATTAATCAAAACATTGGTCTATGTTACATACTTTCCTCTGTTATGATTCTATATATAGTCATAATTGAGAGAAAGGTTTATATATATATATGCATGTATCTCTCTCTCTCTCTCTCTCTCTCTCTCTATATATATATATATATATATATATATATATATATAAACATCACTTTGTATTTTATAAACATAATGTAGCAATATTATATACATGCTATATATTATATGCTGAAAATGAGGTATAGGATATCAACTTCGGAAAGAATGTTAAATAACACAATATCGAATGCGAAGATGAAGATGAAATCTTATCTCATACCTAGGTGATCGTGGCAGTTAACACGCATAAATATAAATTTGTTTTCTGTTTTTTTTTTCTTTTTTTTTTCAGAACATAAAATATGAAACATGCTTCAATTTTTTGCTGCTAAAGTACCATTTCCAGGTGCCACCGACATCTCACCTCCTTGTGTACTGTCACGTTGGGGACTCTATTAAAATAAGCAATGTACTTTTAAATAGAATGGTAAACAAGATGTTTCGAAATAAATTTTTCCAATTACTGTGCGATAATGGAGAAACTCGTATCTTAAAAATATTTCTTTTAACTATAATTTACCTTTACATGAATTTGTTGTTTTAACATTGCGGCTCTTAAGATTAACATACGCGTACGCCTTTGATAATCTTTCCCAACACTCATAGACTTCTCAAAAGTGGTGCTACGTTGATCGACGTCCTTTGCATACAAAATCTGTAATAATTTTAAAACATGCTTAAAATATCGTATACTTGTTAAAGAAAAATATATGTGTAATCAAGTCTGTAAGTAACACTTACTTTATTGTGTGAATCTATACGAGCCTGAATCTGACCGTCGAGGATAAGTTGCATGAGTTCATCTTCCAATTCGGATACTGTTCTGTTGAATGCAGTTGCCATTCGTCTCATGTCTGCACTTAAGTAAGGACTAAAGTATTGTATCAAGGCCCTATTTCGAATTTGTGTATACAACAGATTAACGTGAGGTGCTATGTACATATCCAAAAGAATATTATCCTTTATCTCATCGAGCAATTTCAAACAGGATGCATACTTTGATTCGTAAAATTTGAAAATTATATCTCGAAGTTGCGGCTCTAACTCTAGAAATAATTTGAAAGAACTACTAAATATAACTTGTTTTTGCAGTTCGTGTCTGTCAAAGGTAGCTAAAGCACAAAGTCCTCCATAGAGAGCCACATTTCCAGGAGACAACAACTCAGGGCAATCGCAATGATCTAAGGACGCTTGTAAAAAATGTTTTGCAGCCATTTTATACTTTCTTGTTGCCAATTCCGCCAAGCCTGCTGCTACTTTTAATTTTGTAATTATGGCCTGATTGTTGTCTTTACCATGCAATTCCGGAAAGTCTGGTGTGCCTTCTGCCTTGGTAACATAACTAAGTACGTGTGACCAATTTTGTAAATATACAGACACCTTGATTACATTTAAACACATATTCACAACATGTTTGCCGCTAGTACAATAATCTCGCGCTCTGGAATAGCATTTCAAGGCGTGAACAAGATCACCACAATTCAAATAATGATCGCCCAAATCATCGTGACCTCTTCGTATGCTCTCCTTGATAGAATTGCTCTTGTAATTTTTCAGATCAGTATCAAATTTCTCCAATTTTAGGGCGGCTTTCTTAGATCGAGTATCTACCCATCCTTGATCCATTGTTAAAACTTCTTGTGAAGTAGACTGCGCCGCTACATCTGGTAATCCAGGAGTGGCTGTGGCTTCAACAAGCTTTTTATGTAGCATCACATAAAGCGAAACATTATATGTGGTCATCACATAAGTAATTGCCATTTTCAATGCGTCTATTCTCAACGATGGACAATGATCGGCGATATATAGAAGCCTATGCAATTTTGCAAGTCCGGTATAGCTGTTGGCGTATACCTCCAAATCCTGAAGATAAAGAAAACATGAAAAACATAATGGTTGTAAACGCATTGTTTAACCAGAAATTTCTTTTTTCACATACCAAGGTCGGATTTTCTACTATATACGGTTCTTCCTCAGCATTATCATTATCCTCTGTAGGAGCATCAACCTGCATTGGCTCCACGACATTTTGCTGTAAAACAAAAGGAACATCCATCAACCGGGACATCGTCTCGCTCACCGTTTTTGCGCTTGCGAGGATATATTTAAATCGAAATTGAGTATATTTAGGTGATGAGAAGCGACAGAAAGATGCAGGCGTAAATAACGTTGCGAAGATAACCCTCGTAGTTTAAATTGCACCAACTCGAGGGAAGGACGCGTTTTCCCATTGCAATTTCATAATTACCTGAACGTCGTGAACTTGCAACGGCATTATTAGCCTTATCCGTTATGTTAAAACTGTGACTCGCAGGACTACTCTATGATGGAAAAAGATTATTGCTCGATATCTTGTGCCTATCATATACATATATATATATATAAATTAAATATGATGCACACATATCCACTCGCGCAGCCAGTGTTGAGTTACGCAGTTGAGGCAGAAGCGAGAAAACGGAGGAGTGGCGCACATCGAGACAACAAGAGCGACCTCTCGCGGGAGACATTTCAACTAAATGTCAAATTTCAATCGGACCTCTTATCCTATGACATTTTCGGTCCGGAATGGCCAATGACTTAGTTTACACCGACATATTTTGATACGCGTACTAAACACTACTGGCCAATCATAGCCATTTCATTCTTTAGAAGACTGGCTATGATTGGTTAGTATAGTACTTGGTAAGCGAATCAAGTGCTCGATGTAAACTGAGCTAATGCGTTTTGAATCAAAATATGGAAAGATTAAATATGCAGTCGCAAAGACATATATATATCTCTGGGTAAAGCTATGCCCGGATGCTAATTTTATTTTATTTTCTTATCTATATAATTCTACTAAATAATTCTCGAATTGTAAGCTATAAATTCATACATGTGTGCGCACATTTTCACATATCTTTTTACTAAGGATAATATAATCAAAATATATAAATGATATAAATTTAATAAAAAAGTCATAAACAAACATACACAACATACACAACATATATTAATATCTTTGATTAATTTTGTTTATTTGGTTACGTTGATTAATCGCTTTACGAGCGAATTGTGATAAAAAAGAAAATAAGTTTGAATTGAAAAATTACATCTTAATCAAATTTGTTATTTAATTGAAACTAATTTAATTAAATGATGAAAAATTTAATGTTCTAAAAAAATTACAGTTAGTACCCATGTAGCACATGTTCGTTTTATAAACGTTTTCTAAACGTATCCAATATTTTTTAACCGTTAAGCACCAATAAGAAACGTTTCAACAGAAACATTTTTAAAATCATGGTTTAAAAAACGTATATTTTACGTTTCTATAAATAGAACAAAAATTAATGTTTTAATTCAAAATTATATATATACACATTATTAAGACTGTACTTATTAAGACGATCTCCAGATAGCACAGAAAAGATGTCTAAAAGATGTCTTCTAAAAGTCATAATTACGTTAAGTCGACGAAAAGATGACTATTTGATCATCTTTTCGACAAGACAAAAAAGATCTATTTTATAATATACTAATATAATATAATTTTATAATATTTTATAATATTTTATAATATTTTATAATATTTTATAATATAGTGTTCTTTTGTTTGCCGCTACGTGGCGTGTTCAGACTTAACTCGTATTCAAGTTTTCATAACATGTATATAAAACCTAAAAGAACAGGTACTAAAAGTATAATTTAAATTATGTCTTTTTTGTCAGTTTGACTTCTGATGTAATCTCGAGAAGAGATTCAGAACATGAAAATAGATGGATTATATCCATATTTGCATTATTTTATTGAATCTGTGGATAAACAAATTTTTTACAAATAAAGGAAAAAAATCGTATTTTGACAGTTTCTTAAACGTTTTTTTTGTTAGAAAATGACGTTTTCTTTAACGTTTTTTAAATGGACATTTTAACCAATCAGAAACGTTTTTAAAAGCCGGTTTTAAAACGTTTCGCAGAAACATTTGTGAAACGTTTTTGAAACGAATATGTGCTACTTGGGAATGTAATATCAAATGAATTTGAAAATTTTTTACGTAATGAGAATTTAATATCAAGTGAATACGAGTTTTCTAATGAAAAGAGCAAAGTCGTACAAGATGAAATAAACAATGTTACAGAAAATAATAATGTAGATAGTGCATCAAAAAATATAGATTTTAAGACATTTTTAAGCCAATGGGCTATTAAAGAACATATTTCGCAATCATCATTGAACTCTTTGTTAAAAGGAATTAAACAATATACATGTAATAACTGCAATTTCAACATACCGTTAAATTCAAGAACTCTTTTACGTACTCCTAGAAGTAGTAATATTGAGATTTGCGCTGGTGGTCAATATTATCATTTTGGATTAAGAGAAGGGATACTAAGTATTTTACATTAGTTTCACAAGATATTACAGAAATTAAAATATCAATAAATATCGATGGATTGCCATTGTCGAAGTCGTCACAGCAACAATTTTGGGATCCATATCTGAATCTAAAAAAGTTTTTATTATTGGCATTTATTATGGAACACATAAACCATCAGATTCAAATAAATTTCTTGCAAAATTTGTGGATAAAGTAAAAAT
The DNA here is from genome assembly GCF_047496725.1 of Anoplolepis gracilipes. NCBI lineage: Eukaryota > Metazoa > Arthropoda > Insecta > Hymenoptera > Formicidae > Anoplolepis > Anoplolepis gracilipes. The sequence continues at coordinate 11,896,770 of NC_132977.1, read as the reverse complement.
ATTACACGAAGAAGGAATTACTGTTAATAACAAAAATATACTATGTACATTACATTCTATTATATATGATGCACCAGCGAAAGCATTTGTGTTGCAAATAAAAGGACATAATGGTTATTTCAGTTGCACAAAGTGCATAATTGAAGGCAGTTATATTAACGGTAAAATTTGTTTTCTTGAATCAAATGCACTAGAAACGGATAAAGATTTTCGTTTAAGGAAGGACGAAAATTATCATGTTGGGTATTCTGTCCTATTTTAAAGCTATCAGATTTTGATTTTGTAAACAATATACCTTTGGACTATATGCATCTTGTATGTTTAGGAGTCATGCGTAAATTATTATATATGTGGTTATTCAGAAAACTTGAAGTTCGTTTACAACACAGAAAAGTGGAGGAAACATCATCACAGCTGGAAAAATGTATTAAAAATATATATACCATGCGAATTTGTGCGCAAATCAAGATCACTTGCTTTTGTCAAACTATGGAAGGCAACAGAATTTCGAAATGTACTATTATACACAGGCTGTGTAGTTTTTAAACTTCTTCGAAAGGATCTGTATAATCATTTTTTAGTATTGCATGTTGCGATTAGAATATTATGTTGTTCACAATTTCACGAATATATTGACTATGCTCAAGAGCTTCTAGAACATGTTGTATTATCTTTCAAATTATTATATGGTGCTTACAACGTTTCACATAACGTACATGGTCTCATTCATTTAGCACAAGATGCGAAAAGATTTGGTGCACTAGAGACCTTTAATTCATTCAAATATGAAAATTATTTGCAAACATTAAAAAAAATACTAAAAAAGCATAACCAACCATTACAACAGGTTATTAGAAGATATATTGAACGAAGAAACATTGAGAAACTATGTGAATTACATGACATAACATTATCTGATTTTGTAATTGACAAAAAATCTATTCATACAAAAGGTCCTTTAATTGGGAGTATCCCGTTTGGACACGAAAGGATTGGACACCAAACGATTGGACACGTAGTGTTGGATACGTTCAGATTGGACACACACTTTGCACGATTGGACACTGCACGATTGGACACTGCACGATTGGACACCGCATGATTAGACATACACTTTGCACGATTGAATACTGCACGATTGGACACCGCACGATTGGACACACATTTTGCGGTGTTCAATCTGAACGTGTCCAATACTACTTGTCCAATCGTTCCGTGTCCAAACGGGTGTCACCCCTTTAATTGAAGGTTGCTGTAATCCACAATATTACATAATAAAATGGTCAAATGCAACCATACATACAGATACGTTAGCAGATAATTGCTGTGGTTTAGGTGATGGAAGTATTGTTCGAATAAAAAATATTACTTATCATAAAGATCTAAAGACAGATGTCATTATTGGTAATAAGTTTTTATATAGAGAAGATTTATATGATAAACCATGCCCTTCATCTCTTTTAAGAATATTTGTTGTAGATAATTTATCAAATTTTAAAATATGGCCAGTAAAAGATATTAAAATAAAATATGTTCAGTTACCATTTAATAACAAATTTGCTGTCTTTCCATTGCTGCATTTATAAATTTATATATACATATACATACACATACTTATCCATATACATATACATATACATATGCATATATACATTGTGTGTGTATATATATATATATATATATATATATATATATATATATATACAGGGTGTCCCATAATTCGCGAACCACTCGTTACGTGCAGGTAGAGTAGATTAAACTGAATAAAAAAATTATCTTCTATTTTGCAATTTTCGCAATAGTTAATAAAATATTAATTATAAGAGATCAGCCAATCGGCGCCTGGCAGGAGCGCGCGGCAAAGGAACCTCCCATTGTTATTTGATACTAGGCACGCCGACGAAGCGGTGGGAGGAACGCTCTATATTGACAACCTGAAAAGTCACACACACATATCGGCGCGCCTAGTATCAAGTAACTGTGAGAGGCTTCTTCGTGCCGCGCGCTCCTGCCGGGCGCCGATTGGCTGATCTCTTATAATTAATATCTCATTAACTATTACGAAAATTGCAAAATGGTACATAACTTTTTTACTCAGTTTAACCTACTCTACCTGCACCTGACGGGTGGTTCGCAAATTATGGAACACCCTGTATATACATATGCTATATAGCATAGATACATACAGTCGGACCTCTTATTCTACGACATTTTTGGTTAGGAATCTTCCCCTTAAACTTCTGATCCTACGACAAAAATTTGAGAGTGGGAGTATAATTCCCCTTTCGCGGTCGTAGCATGAAAGGATTTTTTGTCGTACGATAAGAGGTTTCGTAACATAAGAGGATCGTAGGATAAGAGGTCCGATTGTATATATATATATATATATATATATACATATAGCATGGCCCATATAGTGTTACAAATTTTTTCTCCACCACTGCTGGAGATATTAGCTTGAACTCTTTTTAAATAAAATGAGACAAAGTATCTGAAAATAATTTTTAAATTTTTAGACCTCGTTCCATTTAATTAAAAGAAAAATTCAAGTTAATATCTCTAGCAATGGCGGAACGAACAGTTTGTAACTTTATGTGGGCTACCTTGTATATACATACATACATATATATATATATACAGGGTGTCCCCGAATTGCCAGATCAACTCTCGTGAGTAGATAGAGCGTGTTAAACTGAAAAAAAAGTTTTATATCATTTTACTAAATTCGCAATAATTAATGAGATATAAATTAATAAAGATCGGCCAATCCGTGCCAGTATAAGCATGCGGCGCGAAGAAACCTCCCAATTGTTATTTGATACTAGGCGCGCAGTAAGACATAAACGCAGCGCGCACTGTACGTGTCTCTTTTAGTACGCTCTTTGTACGTCCTTTGTAGAGCGCTCCGCCTACTGTCTCGTCGCGCGCCTAGTATCAACTAACAAGTAGGAGGCTTCTTCGCGCCGCGCGCTTATACTGGCACGGATTGGCCGATTTTTATTAATTTATATCTCATTAATTATTGCGAATTTAGCAAAATAATACAAGACTTTTGTTTTCAGTTTAACACGCTTTATCTACCCACGAGAGTTGATCTGGCAATTCGGGGACACCCTGTATATGTTTATGATATATTACAGTACACGTATACATAATGGAAGATTTATGGTCCATTGTTGAGTTTCAAGATGATATGGAAATGATTCCCACCTCCTGGATAATGGAAGATAAAAATGCTGCTTATTGGCCAAAGTTTAGTTCACATATGAAATTTGTGAAAGTTGTAAAAAATCGCATACCATATGAAAATGAGTGGTCGTTCAAAATAAAGAGAATCTTAGCCAGTTCAAGTAAGTTATACAAAAGACACATAGTAGAAATTTGGTTATTTATGATTAGTATATATTAAATAATTGTTATAATTGTTATAATTGTTTTTGTTATACGTATTAAGGGGATACCGTACCGTACTACCTTACCGATCAAAACGATTGTTTAGTTTTTAAACGAAATTATTAAATTGGTTGCACAGAATGAAAAATGCTTCTCCATGATTAAAGTACATATAATAACGAAGCGGGAAGCAAAAAAAATGCACAGGACCTAAATTGAAGGTAACAAAATTTCCTTCAATTTAGGTCCTGTGCATTTTCTTTGTAAAGTTGACAGAAATGAAAATATAGATAAAAAAAGGAATGAAAAGGCAATTTTGGCATAATTTCCGAAATACAGCATTTTTCCAATGCCTGTTTTTTTAGTAAAACACATGTCGTGATGGACTTATGCAGTTGGACCATTTTCATATGTATATGAACTATAACTGTAATTTTTAATAAAAATGTATATTGGCCTTTATTTTTAAATACCTATAACTCATAAAAGATTTATCGTAGAAGGGTCTGCCACGGCTCATTTTAAAGATAATTTAATTGTCTTTAATTAATGTATATGTTATTATAGCCTACAGCCAACCGGAAGTGAGCTATTTTGCAAAATACATTTCAAAATTCAAATTTTGCAACTTTCTTGCCTTTATCTCATACACTCATTACCAAAATGAATTTAAATATATATGAAAAGTTTCAAAATTTTATTCCCTATTACTTTTATAATACATGCTATATGCGTACGATCAGTACTTTTTGAGTTAGAATCGACTTTTTCACACGAAAATTGTAGTTTTAGCCACTAACAGCGCACTCAAAAAGTTTTAAATATTCGTATCTCCGCAAATATCGATTGCACAGGAATAAAAAAAACGCAATTTATTCAAAATTTAGTGCTCTATAACTTTCATTTAAACGATTTTGCGATCCAAATGGTCATTTTCGAGATATTAACGAAAAATGCACAACGCGCGGGCGCGTTTTCGTCGCGTCGCAAAATGACCTATATTTTAAAAAATTCTATCTCGGCTTCTATTGGTTGTACGGAGTTCTATAAAAAATCAAATTGTGTGGAATTTTATTAACTACAATTTTGATATTTATGTTTTTCCTCGTAAACTTGATACTTTTCGAATTATTTACGAAAAACCGATTTTTTGGACCTTTTTGTCACAGCTGTGAGTTTTCCGTAGCTTCCACGCATGGGGATTTTTGATATGTCAAAAAGCACTCCAAAACACACCTCTCCACGAAATTGCAGCATTTGTTCAATTATTTCTTCAAAAAAATTCCATTTTACTGGGTTATTAATTTAGTAAGGGACAATGTATTACCTGTACGTTACAAACTACGAATTATTGGATCGATTTTTACGCGTCGTAAGAAATAAATCTCATTTTAAAACACAAAGTGTGCTATATTTAGAATATCCTCATTTAATTGAAGCAAGTCATAGTCACAAAAGCTTACAAATTATTGGAGGAAATTGTAGTGATCACTGGCGATATATACAATATTTTTTGACGGCACCAAGCTTCGACTATACGACAGTTTACCCGGTTGTACATACGATAAATTGGCGTCTAAAGAAAAAAATTACATTTTTCGTCGTTATCCACAAATAAGTGCAAATGATATAATATTTGCAAAGGTTCAAGTACAACCTGATGGCATATGTTGTGGAATTTATGCTGCAGCTTTCGCCACAGCTGTAGCATTAGAAGGAAATCTTTCTAACGAGAAATATTCCAATCGTGTGGAATACATGAGGCAACATTTTCTTAATATTGTAGCAGAAAATGAATTGTCGCCTTTCCCAAAATGGTAATCCAATGAAAAGGCGCTTCAATATTATTGATTTCTTTGTACTCGGAGAGACAAAAATAATACATACATTATGGTTGCGTCTTACGAGAATGGGCGATAGAAGGCGTCTATTCTATATATCAAATATTCTATAAATATATTTTATATTATATATGTTATATATAAAGCCAGGGGCGATCTAACGTGTACTGGCATTATACGTTTCTTTTTACACATTGACGTTCCATATGTATACATATGTCAAATGATATATATTCATATTCTGTTGCATTTCTTTGTTCGACCAAAATTATTGCTATGCAAAACCATGTGCGGGAGGAATTGTCATGCAAAATGTGTGCAATAAATATAAACAAAATATTTAATTATTTAAGAATTATATATAAATAACATTGTACATCTAATGTTATATACTTATTTTTATCTCTATACAATAAATAAAAATAAATTGTTAAACTTTTTCTTTAATTTTATAAATGTATAGTATTATATATATTTATGAAATAAATATTTTATCATATTTGATATCTCCTACAAGGGAACTGTCGGCAGTGTCCCTCACCGATTTTAATAAGCTTTGGATATGTTGTAGAACATAAAAAAATATTAGACCCATATTTTTTTTTAGCGGCGTATCTCAACATTTAGAAGTTGAAACAATCCTTCGAAGAACAACGAATTTTTCGTTTTTAGCGAATATCTTTAAAATTATAGGACATATGAAAAAATGTTTTATACGAAAGTTTTATGGTATTTTGTACTCTTTACAATAGTATAATTGTATTTTTCAAAAATGTCAAATTTTTTAATTTACCCCATCCCCACCCCTTATTTTGTAAAATTTAAAAAATTTTTTAAGAACAAAAATTAAAGAGTATCGAAAGTCAAATTCATCCATGTATAATAATATGTGGGTTCCACGAATCAATTTTGAGAAAACAAGATGATAACTTCGTGCTATAGGCGCTGGGCTATAAGTTGTGTTGCGTTATTTCTTTAGTTGAGACACATTCAATAAAAACCTCTTGTGTATATATTTATGTTGTGCATATGTTGGAATATAAAAATAGATTAATCTTAATGACATAATACGCAACATATTAGAAAATAAATTAAAGAATAAAAGAAATAGTAATATTATATTTTACATTTGCATATATAATTGTAAATATAAATTTATATAATTATTAAATATAATTTAATACATAATTTAATGAGTTTATTGATTAAAAAATACTATAAAATAAAAATAAAAGAAGGAATAGAAAAAAAGTTAAAATATCAAAAAAAAAAAAGAAAGAAAGGAAGAAGAAAAAGAGGTTAAAATTATTACAAACGTAATTTCATATGAATAAGAATTTTTTATTAGGCAGAACTAAAAGAATACCAACATTTGTTGCATGGGTAAGGAAAACTGCCAAAAACCTTAACAGTATTCATCAATAATTTAAAAACACATCTTTTTTAAAGAAATTAGTACAGAATTTGTTCATAAATATATGTCTTACATTTATAGCATATATTCATTACAAAGATGATGTTCATAGAAAAAATGTGTTATGCAAAGCGATTTTTTACACCAAGAACAAATTATATTATTGCTATTTCGACACAAATATCGCATTTTACTTTAGAATTTTTTTTAAAACCAATTTCTACTGGTGTTTTAAACTCTGTTGGTCTATTCTGTATGTATCCACTTTGAAACCACGCATATTTTAATAAATTTTGAAATCTGAGCGACAGGGGTGGGGGTGGGGTAAATTAAAAAATTTGACATTTTTGAAAAATACAATTATAATATTGTAAAGAGTACAAAATACCATAAAACTTTCGTATAAAACATTTTTTCATATGTCTTATAATTTCAAAGATATTCGCTAAAAACGAAAAATTCGTTATTCTTCGAGGGATTATTTTAACCTCTAAACGTTGAGATACGCCGCTAAAAAAAATATGGGTCTAATATATTTTTATGTTCTACAACATATCCAAAGCTCATTAAAATCGATGAGGGACACTTCCGACAGTTCCCTTGTTAGACACTTTGCACACGTCTACTTCATCTTGTACATAGCTTTATTATATCATGGTTTTGCATATGCCAAACATATAATAAATATGGAACTAAATATGCTACAATGTGTGTGTGTGTGTGGTTTAATTTGGGAAATATATATGTGTATATAAAACTATACATATCTAATATCATATACTTTTCTCATTTTTATCTGTATGTAATAAGTGCAAATAAATTGTTTATTATTTATAATACATATTAGGTATTGACAGGGTTGGGAAGTAACGAGTTACTTGTAACGAAGTTACAGTTACCCATGTAGCACATGTTCGTTTTATAAACGTTTTCTAAACGTTAAACTTTATAGAAATAGGTATTAATTGTTCGAGAGGATTACGAAAATTCATGCATAAAATTATTGAAAAATATTATTTTGCCCATACAGTAATTTATAATTTTTTAGAATACGATTTCATATTTTCATTATATGAAGATGATATAGTTTGGGACTATAGAAATAAAAAAGTAAAAGCTCCTTTCTATATTGATGAGATTAAAAACTTGCTCACTGAATTTTCACGGTAAAATTATATAAATTGAAGTACAATTAACTTTACGGACTAACCTACATATTGCACAATTAATATTGTACATTTATTTAGAAAATCTGCTTACAATCTAACGGAAAAATATTACAATGTATAACTCTTTAACTATCTGAGGAAAGATATGCTGAAAATGGAATTATGTATATTTTTGGACCAACCTGACAGAGTGCTACTATTGGAACGACTTGCTACTATTAAGGCACAAGAGTTCCAGCTCCAAAAGGATGTATTTTACTCGTCCGTAACAGCATTACTGGATAATATAGTATTAGAACCCATGTAGCACATGTTCATTTTATAAACGTTTTCTAAACGTATCCAATATTTTTTAACCGTCAAGCACCAATAAGAAACGTTTCAACAGAAACATTTTTAAAATCATGGTTTAAGAAATTTTTTAAAGCATTTTTGAAGGATTATTGCTAGTTTACTTTAGGTTTAGCGATTCGACTGATTGTGAGCAGCATTTAAAAGAGATCCTTTATCTATCAAATATCGCCAAAGAGGAATTGTTAAACTTTTATATACGTTTTCACAATTTTCTTAACTTATTCCCATGAAAAACCTCGTCGAGACATATGAGGTCCTCAGTAAGGTCGAAAGCACGTTCAAAATAAATAATATACAATTTTACTTAATTTAATAAAAATTTATTAATGAGACGGATAAATGATAAGTACATATAACTATAAATACAATAAGTCTAAACATTAAAATGATAAGTAGAGGAAAACATATATTCATACAAATAATAGAAAAATCTTATATAATTTAAAATAACATGTTTAATAATATATGTAAAATAATAATCTGAACTAAAAAATAACTAAAGCTGAAGAAATGAAATGTAAATTTTAACAGATAAATTCCGTCGGTTCGCAGTCGACGACGCAGCGTTCGTAGCTACACTCGTCCTCATATAAATATGTATATATACATATATATATATATATATATATATATATATATATATATATATATATATATACACTATATATACACACAGAGATAATTTATATATTAATTTAAATGTATTTAATTAAAATGTATTTTAGCTACTCTATGAATATCTACACACACTTAAATCATTAAAATGTTATATGTAATTATAGAAAAGAAAATAAGCGTGCAATAGGCTATTAAATTTGTATATTCATCTTCATTTAAGTGTAATAGAAAGCTTAAGATTTTATTTCTAGTCATGTATCTGGATCAGCGAAATTTTATTTTTCATATTATAATCAACAACAAATTATATTGACAGTTCGTGATATGTATATGTGTGCACTTTTTTATGAATTATAAAAACTATAGGACATGTATCAATAGTATATATAAAATATTGTTATCGTGTACCTTTTTCTGTGAATTAAATTAAAATTACATTAATTACATTAAAATTACATTAATATATATTATATGGAATATTCTTATAATATTAAGTTAATTAAAGATAATTATATTGTCACATCTTGAGATATACTTCATCTCTATATACATAAATTTCATAATTAAATTAGATTTGCTACCATACTAAAAATCTTCATTTATTTTGCCCTTTTAATTTTCACATAATCGACTTTAATTTTTATTTCTCTGCGAGATATTAAATTATGAATATGATTTTTTTGTTATCTAATGTGTCTTAATGCCAGACACAGATGCATCACATTTAGATAGGTATTTTTATAAAATAAAATATGAGTCTGACATTTTTATATAATGTATATATATAATTACAGATCATAATCATCTTTATATATTTCAGTTTATTTGGAAGAACAATATATATATAAGTATTAAGATTGCAGAATTAAAAAGCTTTACCCAAGTAGCACATATTCGTTTCAAAAACGTTTCACAAATGTTTCTGCGAAACGTTTTAAAACCGGCTTTTAAAAACGTTTCTGATTGGTTAAAATGTCCACTTAAAAAACGTTAAGGGAAACGTCATTTTCTAACAAAAAAAAAAACGTTTAAGAAACTGTCAAAATACGATTTTTTTCCTTTATTTGTAAAAAATTTGTTTATCCACAGATTCAATAAAATAATGCAAATATGGATATAATCCATCTATTTTCATGTTCTGAATCTCTTCTCGAGATTACATCAGAAGTCAAACTGACAAAAAAGACATAATTTAAATTATACTTTTAGTACCTGTTCTTTTAGGTTTTATATACATGTTATGAAATCTTGAATACGAGTTAAGTCTGACGCCACGTAGCGGCAAACAAAAGAACACTATATTATAAAATATTATAAAATTATATTATATTAGTATATTATAAAATAGATCTTTTTTGTCTTGTCGAAAAGATGATCAAAAAGTCATCTTTTCGTCGACTTAACGTAATTATGACTTTTAGAAGACATCTTTTAGACATCTTTTAGTTTTCTGTGCTATCTGGGGATCGTCTTAATAAGTACAGTCTTAATAATGTGTATATATATAATTTTGAATTAAAACATTAATTTTTGTTCTATTTATAGAAACGTAAAATATACGTTTCTTAAACCATGATTTTAAAAATGTTTCTGTTGAAACGTTTCTTATTGGTGCTTGACGGTTAAAAAATATTGGATACGTTTAGAAAACGTTTAGAAAACGAACATGTGCTACATGGGTTCTAATACTATATTATCCAGTAATGCTGTTACGGACGAGTAAAATACATCCTTTTGGGGCTGGAACTCTTGTGCCTTAATAGTAGCAAGTCGTTCCAATAGTAGCACTCTGTCAGGTTGGTCCAAAAATATACATAATTCCATTTTCAGCATATCTTTCCTCAGATAGTTAAAGAGTTGTACATTGTAATATTTTTCCGTTAGATTGTAAGCAGATTTTCTAAATAAATGTACAATATTAATTGTGCAATATGTAGGTTAGTCCGTAAAGTTAATTGTACTTCAATTTATATAATTTTACCGTGAAAATTCAGTGAGCAAGTTTTTAATCTCATCAATATAGAAAGGAGCTTTTACTTTTTTATTTCTATAGTCCCAAACTATATCATCTTTATATAATGAAAATATGAAATCGTATTCTAAAAAATTATAAATTACTGTATGGGCAGAATAATATTTTTCAATAATTTTATGCATGGATTTTCGTAATCCTCTCGAACAATTAATACCTATTTCTATAAAGTTTAACACGTTTTTATTTTTCTGTTCATTTCCTTCAGACTCTTTCTGCTCATTTTTTTTAAACACCTTGTTATAATGTTTTCTCGCTATAGGCCACCTGAAATTGAAATAAATAATATTGTTGTAAATTTAAAAAAAACACTAAACTATTGCCTTAGTAACAGTAAGTTTTCAGATTTAAAAATTAAATTGTTTAAATTATGTAATATACATAATTAGTCAATGTATCGACTTTTTTGTTTTAGTGCAAAATAGAGTGTAGTATATATATATATATAATCTTCAATTATATCGTAAATTAAAACTTAAACACACACTAATAATATTCAATAATATAAACAGTAGATAGCATTATAGCCATACTCTGTAAATATAACAAATAAACTTTTATGTATTTTTAAGACATTTATTTAATGAGTTATTTAATAACACAAATTCACTAAAATAATTCTATTATTAAAACTGGCTAATAAAAGTCAAGAAACAGAAAAATGAATGTGAGTTATCTCTAAAAATTTTTTGTTTCTTATGAAGAAAATACGAAATTTAATTATTCCGTTAATTAAGTAAACAATAAATTTAATTGATGAAAAAATTTATTAAAAATAATTGCTCACGCTCTTTATGCGATTTGATTTTTTTAATTTTTTTATATTTTTTATTGAACTTTTTACATTTTTTATATGTCTTACTTTTATAAAATCCATTTTTTGCAAAGCTGATTTTATAATAGGTACTTTAATGGAAACAAATTGCAAGAAATTAATTAATTAATAAGTAATTACCTCTGTAAAAACTTTTTTTCCTGAAATTTCTTGTATTTGGCTACGTGTTGAAATTTTTTGCACACACATCTGAAGTTAATGATATCCTCAATGCTAATATTATTGCAATCAAGTATCATATCTATCACTTCTTCAGGTAAGCACATTATCGTAGCCATTGTTAAAAAAATTGACTTAAAAATTTAGTAAAATGCAAAAAAATAACTTAATTTAAGAAGATCGGACTACACTATTCGCGTATCACTGATTGCCTGTTTGTAGTCAGACGAAAGCTATTGCGAAACTTATATTCTTATGTATTTTTTAATTGGCAGGAGCACGTATCATGTAGACTACAGTTTTTATACTCTCTGTCCATCTCTATCTTGGAATTTTTCTATCCTTGGAAGTTAAACCTAAAGGTACTCCCATTATACAGTTGCTAAGGACTACGCGCACAATAGGAAAATTTTTCTAAAGTCTTTGAGGTAATATTTGTCAGAAATCCTTCGGGTTTCGAATTTCAAAGAAATTACCTGCCTTTTGTTACACATGTCCCTGCCATGAAATACATATTTAGAAAAAAAGTTATATTTAGAAGTATTCATAAAATTAGCTTTCAATTTTTATTTAAAATAATTTTTTTATATGTCGTGAATATCACGTGAAAATTTTAAGTCTTTCCAAATTTATTGAAAAATAACGAGATAATAATGGTGTCTGTGAACTAAGCGCGCACACGCGTGACGCAGTTTTTCTCCTGTGTATATTCATATTCGTTTTCAACCGTTTAGCTGTGTTCTCTATACTGAACATATTTAATTAACATATTTTACCCTAATGCAAATTTCTATATAAAATGATTCTTATTATTTTACAGCAAAATATATCTGCTTTTATTTATTTTTCTCTTGTTTAATTTCTTTTTTGTCTTCCTGTTTGTTTTTAATTATATTTTTGATAAAATTTCAGAAAGATAAATATATAATTGATTTAAATATTAAAATGTTATATTATTAATTATATTTAAAAATTATAATAAGGAATATTAACTTTTAAGTAGAACTTTGTACAGTATGATGACTTTGAACTTTTTAATTTACTTACCATCATCTAGATATAAATTTATAATTCTATTTCCAGGATTCAACTGATACTGCTTATCAAGTCATTATTCTCTTGAATACTTTTTGCCTTAATATCTCTATGAAATATTTTTTTTATTTATTCCTTTTATAATCTAACTCTACACTTCTATTTTACGATCATACACATTCTGTTACAGTTTTAATTAAATCAACAGTCATTCAAATTTTTAATTTTATATTTCTCTCAGATGTGTACTATTAATTAATTAAATTTGCAATTTACTGCTCATCCTTGAGCTGAAAAAAAACCTAAAAAATGGGTCCAAAACGTCCGCCTTTACTTCATTTGTTTAGATTGCATTATATTCTTTAATCTGTATTATATTCCATTTATACTTTCTTATTATTTTTATTTTTATTTTTCTTATTATTTTCATTTTGTAACCTTTAATCACTGAATTTTGCTAGCTTCTTATAGACTATTTACATTTTAATTTAATTAATTATTAAATAATAAAAAATTTTTTATAAAAATGCAATTGACAAAAAAATTGCCTCCCATTGATTTGTCAAATATATAATTAAAATTTCAAGCGTAACGTTTTTTAATTTATGTAGATGGTAATTAAATTGAAAAGATCAAAGTCACCATACTGTACAAAATTCTACTTACAAATGAAAATTCCTTATCTTAATTTTTAAATATAATTAATAATATAACATTTTATTATTTAAATCAATTACATATTTATCTTTCTGAAATTTCATTAAAAAAAAATTAAAAACAAACAGAGAGACAAAAGAAATTATGAGAATGTATGTAAAAGAAAAATAAATAAAAGATTTATTTTGCTGTAAAATAATAAGAATCATTTTATATAGTTTGCATTAGGGTAAAATATATTAATTAAATAAGTAAATAAGAAAGAGGCAATATGAGCGAGGAGATGTGAATCAAATTATAAGTTATTTTATATAGGTGATGTGTCGCAGATATATTGACAATAAGTACATTAGTAACATTCTATAAAAGGACGGAAATTATAATAAAAATCTGAACGTTTCAATTCATGTTTTGAATCCTCTTCAGCATAACTTATAAAATAAATAAGTAAATTATAAATAGATAAAAACGAAAATTCATGAGAACGCATCGCATAATAAAGGCGTAAGCAATGTATGAACTAAAAATCGTGATCGTAGTCGCATGATTAAATGGATCAATGCATTAGAACCGTTGTACATATTTGTCGCATGTTAGTTGTATAAATTACATATATATAAAACGATCCAACTTGTTCGGCTCTTTTATTGTACGGCTTGCATAATAATCCCGTGAGGCAATTCTCCGAGGTTTCCAGACCGAAGGAGGTATGCAGTTAGATTGAGGGATTAAATCTGTATTAATAAAATGAGTATAATAAATACCTGTTTGTAATAAAGTTATTTTACCGCTACTTTGTGTATAATGGTGGTGACTCAGAAAATGCTTACAGGATATGCATTCCGTTTGCGTGTTGTTGAATCTATGGTATATGTATCGCACAACTGATATTTAACGTGTGGTTATGCCGACGGTACAGATGGAGCTCAAGGACGAAAAAAAAAATTAAAATGAAAAGAGTTAGACAGGTGACATTAGATCTTAGGCAGTTTGTTTATTATATCATCGTATATTAATTAAATATGTTCAGAATAGAGAACACAGTTTAACGGTTGAAAACGAATATGAATATACACAGGAGAAAAACTGCGTCACGCGTGTGCGCGCTTAGTTCACAGACACCATTATTATCTCGTTATTTTTCAATAAATTTGGAAAGACTTAAAATTTTCACGTGATATTCACGGCATATAAAAAAATTATTTTAAATAAAAATTGAAAGCTAATTTTATGAATACTTCTAAATATAACTTTTTTTCTAAATATGTATTTCATGGCAGGGACATGTGTAACAAAAGGCAGGTAATTTCTTTGAAATTCGAAACCCAAAGGATTTCTGACAAATATTACCTCAAAGACTTTAGAAAAATTTTCCTATTGTGCGCGTAGTCACTTAGCAACTGTATAATGGGAGTACCTTTAGGTTTAACTTCCAAGGATAGAAAAATTCCAAGATAGAGATGGACAGAGAGTATAAAAAACTGTAGTCTACATGATACGTGCTCCTGGCAATTAAAAAATATATAAAAATATAAGTTTCGCAATAGCTTTCGTCTGACTACAAACAGGCAATCAGTGATACGCGAATAGTGTAGTCCGATCTTCTTAAATTAAGTTATTTTTTTGCATTTTACTAAATTTTAAACTAAATTTTTTTAATAATGGCTACGATAATGTGCTTACCTGAAGAAGTGATAGATATGATACTTGATTGCAATAATATTAGCATTGAAGATATCATTAACTTCAGATGTGTGTGCAAGAAATTTCAACACGTAGCCAAATACAAGAAATTTCAGGAAGAAAGTTTTTACAGAGGTAATTACTTATTAATTAATTAATTTCTTGCAATTTGTTTCCATTAAAGTACCTATTATAAAATCAGCTTTGCAAAAAATGGATTTTATAAAAGTAAGACATATAAAAAATGTAAATAGTACAATAAAAAATATAAAAAGATTAAGAAAATCAAATCGCATAAAGAGCGTGAGCAATTATTTTTAATAAATTTTTTCATCAATTAAATTTATTGTTTACTTAATTAACGGAATAATTAAATTTCGTATTTTCTTCATAAGAAACAAAAAATTTTTAGAGATAACTCACATTCATTTTTCTGTTTCTTGACTTTTATTAACCAGTTTTAATAATAGAATTATTTTAGTAAATTTGTGTTATTAAATAACTCATTAAATTAATGTCTTAAAAATACATAGATAATAAAAGTTTATTTGTTATATTTACAGAATATGGCTATAATTCTATCTACTGTTTATATTATTGAATATTATTAGTGTGTGTTTAAGTTTTAATTTACGATATAATTGAAGATTATATATATATATACTACACTCTATTTTGCACTAAAACAAAAAAGTCGATACATTGACTAATTATGTATATTACATAATTTAAACAATTTAATTTTTAAATCTGAAAACTTACTATTACTAAGGCAATAGTTTAGTGTTTTTTTTAATTTACAACAATATTATTTATTTTAATTTCAGGTGGCCTATAGCGAGAAAACATTATAACAATAAGGTGTTTAAAAAAAATGAGCAGAAAGATTCTGAAGGAAATGAACAGAAAAATAAAAACGTGTTAAACTTTATAGAAATAGGTATTAATTGTTCGAGAGGATTACGAAAATTCATGCATAAAATTATTGAAAAATATTATTTTGCCCATACAGTAATTTATAATTTTTTAGAATACGATTTCATATTTTCATTATATGAAGATGATATAGTTTGGGACTACAGAAATAAAAAAGTAAAAGCTCCTTTCTATATTGATGAGATTAAAAACTTGCTCACTGAATTTTCACGGTAAAATTATATAAATTGAAGTACAATTAACTTTACGGACTAACCTACATATTGCACAATTAATATTGTACATTTATTTAGAAAATCTGCTTACAATCTAACGGAAAAATATTACAATGTATAACTCTTTAACTATCTGAGGAAAGATATGCTGAAAATGGAATTATGTATATTTTTGGACCAACCTGACAGAGTGCTACTATTGGAACGACTTGCTACTATTAAGGCACAAGAGTTCCAGCCCCAAAAGGATGTATTTTACTCGTCCGTAACAGCATTACTGGATAATATAGTATTAGAACCCATGTAGCACATGTTCGTTTTCTAAACGTTTTCTAAACGTATCCAATATTTTTTAACCGTCAAGCACCAATAAGAAACGTTTCAACAGAAACATTTTTAAAATCATGGTTTAAGAAACGTATATTTTACGTTTCTATAAATAGAACAAAAATTAATGTTTTAATTCAAAATTATATATATACACATTATTAAGACTGTACTTATTAAGACGATCCCCAGATAGCACAGAAAACTAAAAGATGTCTAAAAGATGTCTTCTAAAAGTCATAATTACGTTAAGTCGAAAAGATAACTTTTTGATCATCTTTTCGACAAGACAAAAAAGATCTATTTTATAATATACTAATATAATATAATTTTATAATATTTTATAATATAGTGTTCTTTTGTTTGCCGCTACGTGGCGTGTTCAGACTTAACTCGTATTCAAGTTTTCATAACATGTATATAAAACCTAAAAAAACAGGTACTAAAAGTATAATTTAAATTATGTCTTTTTTGTCAGTTTGACTTCTGATGTAATCTCGAGAAGAGATTCAGAACATGAAAATAGATGGATTATATCCATATTTGCATTATTTTATTGAATCTGTGGATAAACAAATTTTTTACAAATAAAGGAAAAAAATCGTATTTTGACAGTTTCTTAAACGTTTTTTTTGTTAGAAAATGACGTTTCCCTTAACGTTTTTTAAGTGGACATTTTAACCAATCAGAAACGTTTTTAAAAGCCGGTTTTAAAACGTTTCGCAGAAACATTTGTGAAACGTTTTTGAAACGAATATGTGCTACTTGGGAAGTATTGAATAGTCTCAGAGAGAAAGATCCCGACCATTCGATATTCTCGGCGTCTGCAGAAAATTTTTCCTGTTGGAAAAACAACAATATCGACGATAATCAATGGAATGAAGCAGAAGGAACGCAAATTATGGATACACTCGACGAATATATATTTGGCAAATTGAACTTTCGACGATCAAACAAATCGAGAAATATAGACTGGAATATGCTATTAAACTGGCAATGTATAGATTATGTAAGTATTATAGATTATAATATATTATAAAAGTATGGACAATTATGCCATAAACATGGCTGTATGTTTGTTGTAATCTTATAAATACTTTCCCTTTAATTAATTTCTGCATTGTAATTCCTGACATTAGGTATTAGAACATAAATGTGGTTAAGAAGTAATAATATATATAATATATCACAGCGTTGCCAGAAGATTCGGTCTACGCTGCGATATACTAATGGAATATTCTGATAAAAGTACATATCTGTTTTGGAAATCAAGTTAGTAAGTGTAATATCAGATTTGAAATTATTGGAATCTTTTTCGGTTTTTTTATTTTTATCCTACAAACACGCCCAAATATATTATTTTTTTATTGTTTACAGTGCCACAACTAGATTAGAAAATGCAAGATGTTTTAGAATAAATTCTAACAAATAGCCAGAGAGTGTTTTATCAAAGAACAGAGTTTTACAAGTTTTGAAGTAATAACAGCCAACGAAGTTGGTAATAACTCATATTTAATTTTTATTAATTTTAATGTTAATTATTAAGATGGTAATATTACAATTAAGCAGAAAGACTTAGGTAACGTATAGTTTTCTTGTTTGTAAGTGAAAACTTATTTAAAACCATTATTCATTACAGATGAGCTATATACTCGAAAAGCAACTCGGAAGCAATAAACTCAATAATTGGAAATACTACTACTGTACTACATGGACAACGTTGTACAAGCAAGAAAAATTAAATGCTTGGAGTGAGATTTTACGATCTATTTCACCACACTTTCACCGTATTGTACGTAAGCACACTGTTGCACTGTGTTGCACATTAATAATAATAATAAACAATCTTTAAAGTTTCTCTCTAATCATACGTACAATTACATATAAATTATAATTACCTATAATTTAACTAGCTGTAATTTAACTTTCTACAAATTTATTTAAAACTAATTTTACAAGAAATATCAATTAAAGCTTGAAGCTACAATTTCCAGCACGTCCTACTCATGGAAAACTGTGAAATACCTAATGCAAGATCAAAAGAAGTAAAATTTGCGGTTGGAATGATTGTAACGCATAGTGATCAATCGACAGACTGTTCTGCTGGCGTGATCATTGGATGGCACCGATATGAAGACAGACATTTTGTTACAATCAAGAAACAGGATAGACGTAATTTTGATATTCTTCCATTGAATATTTGTTGTGATTTTAAGGAACAAACACATTATCTAATTCTTACCGAAAATAATGAAATGTGTTACGTTGGAGAAGGTATTTGAATATCATTATATAAATGCGTTTTGATATTATATTACATTTTTTTTCTTACTTGTCTCATCTTTTTGTATATATTGTAAAATAATATTTTATTTTATTTTAATTCATCTTGTCTTCTTCTTTTTTAATTTAGATGTTTTATTTATTTTTAGTGTTACTTATTATCGCATTTTTTTTATTATTATTTCATTTTATTTATCTAATTGTTTTTTAATTTTTTATTATAGACGCTATAACTTTAACAACGCCGAAATGGATCGAAAATAGTGAAATAGGTCGCCACTTTGACAAATTCACGGGCACGCATTACGTACCAAACAAAGCGCTGGAAAAATATTACCCGCATGATGTCGCTTTAACTGCTACAAAAGCAATATCAGATAGTGATGCTATTTTTTAGACAATGCGCGTTGTCGGGACGTACACACACGAGCGAGCGAGCCATGTACGTGAGCCGCCCAGCGCCAGGCGGCTTTTACTATTAGAAACTAGAAGACCGATAAGATGGATTTTCTGTCTCTATCATGAGCTGACGCTTGACGCCTAATGCTCAAGCTTGAGATTTCGGGAATTAAACCAGCGACTTAACTCATTTTTATTTGTGTATTATCTTACTTGGAAAAAATTATGAATTATATCAATCTTTTATATAATTATATTGCAATTTAATGTGTATATAAAAGATGAAAAATAATTGAAGAAATAAAAATAATAAAAATCCAAAATTTTAATGATTAAAATATTTTATTGAATAATATTTAAATAATACCAAAATAATATTTTGGTATTATTTAATAAATTTAATAATTTATTTAATAAATTTTGGTATTATTTTATAAATGGACAACGTACATGTTGTTGTTCAACGGAAACTGCGAGAAGGTGATGGTCCTCTTCTGTCAAGAGGAAATGTAGATAAATGTTTCTTTCAATGTTATATTAAATATAACAAAATTATATATAATAATATATTGTATAATATATATATATATATATATATATATATATATATATATATATATATATTGTATATTTGTAATAATAATTGACAGATAGCATTTTGTAATAATAATAAAAAGTGTTTAAACCCATATATGTATTTATATTGTGTAACAATTGCATTTTATTACAGCACAAATATACTTTGAAAAAAAAGTTTGCTCATCGTGATTCGAACCAACAACGTCGATAAAATATTGAGTTTATTTTATTTTTGATGATTTATTTATGGATAAGGAGCTCACATTATAGTGTACAGGGTGTTTTCGCAACATAGATCAGTAAGTTGGGTTGTTTATCTGACGATCGGCAAAGGCATGTTTTACCGACCTCGTATAATCGAAAATTAATAAAATCAGGGGATCGATTACGTAATTTTTTCTTTATGAAAAGTGAAAAAATTACATGATTGATATCTTAAATGCAAATCCGGTTAGGAATGAGAAAACTGAAATCGGTTTTTAACATACAGTAAGTGTAATATTTAATAATATGAATAAAATAACATATACATAGAAAATTTTACATTAAAAATAACTATGGTATGAAGTAACTGTGGACCATTAAAAATATTCCAAGTTAAAATGCTATGTAAAACTGTAAAAATTGACGTAATTAAAATAATTTTTACGTAAATTACGTCAATTTTTACAGTTTTACACAGCATTTTAACTTGAAATGTTCTTAATAGTCCACAGTTACTACATACCATAGTAATTTTTAATATAAAATTTTTTCCGTGTAGATAATACAATTAGAATATAATAACACAGATAAAATAGGAAATAAAATTTAAACAAAAAACATTTTATTTCTTATTTTATCTGTTTTATTATATTTTAATTGTGTTAATTGTGTTATTATATTTTAATTGTGTTAATTGTTTTATTATATATTTTAATTGTGTTATCTATCTTATTTTATTTACATTATTAAATATTACAATTATACTGTATGTTAAAAGGCGATTTCAGTTTCCTCATTCCCTACCGGATTTGCATTTAAGGTTTCAATTATGTAATTTTTTTCACTTTTCACAAAGAAAAAATTATATGATCGATCCTCTGATTTTATTAATTTTCGATTATGCGAGGTTGGTAAAGCATGCCCCTGCTGACCGTCAGATAGGCAATCCAACTGATCTGTATGTTGCAAAAACATCCTGTATATGTCAGCCTCACATTTTTGTTGTATTAAAATGCAGTCATCTACCATCATTATTAATATTCTTTTCATATATTTATTTTTATATTGTCTTTATTGTATTTAAATTTGTATAATATCCACAAAAGGGTACATTTAATAACCGTAAATAATTTTAAAATCGAACAAACTCTTTCGCTATGTAATTTTGTATGGACTAAGCTTATTACACACACAATAAAAATTCTTATGCAAAGTTAATTTACATAGATTAAAAATATTACAGAAGAATCTCAAATCACTCTTGTCAATGATATAAGAAAGAACAAATTTATTTCATATTCAATTCAACTTCTCGCGCATTGTATACATCCAGCGACAGCGCTAAGCAATATGCGCGAGAGCTACTGTGACAACAAATAATAACGCGATCGAAACAAATAGACTATAATAGAATTAATGCGCTGTGCAGCCAAGGATTTTTATTTCATCATGTGTTCCGCATGAAAAACGAGGGTGAAAGGAGCAAAAAAAGGACGCAAAAATTAAGTAATATTTTAATTAATAAGTGAAAAGATTTGTAAAATAAAACCTTTACCGTACTTTTGTGTGATGCCGATTTATCGACTAAATTATTAAAACATGGCGCAAAAATTATATATATATATATATATATATATACTTTGTATCAGCATTTTTTAAGCACGTATATTATTTTATTTTTTCAAATCTATCTATACGATGTTATTTAGTGACCTGACATGAGTTTTGCGATCCATTAAATCTAAATATTCTATAGAGTTGTGTATTCTTGTTCACAATTTACTACATAAGATTGATCATTTTAATAAATATATTTCCGAATTTATGATATATTAACAAGATTGATTTTTTATTGATATTTTATAAATTCTTTATTGTTAATAATTAAATATTACTAACAAGTATCGATAATAATCGATTAGAATATTAGCGTTTGTCCTAGGTATTTGTAATAATAAGTGAAACACCGACTGTCGAATTCACTTAGTAAATAGCACAGTATCCGCTACCCATATAAATTTCGACTTTCTATCATCTCTCTGCCGATTATCATCATATTACACTGCTTATAACGTATTTAAAATTAAATTATGACAAAAAGTTATTTACAAGCAAAATAGTTATCGAATAAACAATACGTGTTAAAATTTGTATCCAACATATTTTTAATTATCTTTTATTGTTAATTGTTTTTATTAATTTATTTACTTATAATTAATTGTCACTTTTTGCTTGTAATATTGTTTTTATCTTTGTTAATTCTGTTTCTTTTTTCTTATTTATCTTTTCTATTTAACAGCTGATGAATTAAATAATGCGCGCTTTCAATTTGCGATCAAATGTCTGCATATATAATTAGACAGATTAAACCGTCAGAGAATATTATCTTCAGTCCGTTGAGCATTTTCGAAGGATTATTGTTAGTTTACTTTAGATCCAGCGATTTAACGGAGAAGCATATAAAAGATAATGCGATCACTTATCGATGATCGCTTTAAACGCATATTGACGTGTTTTAAAATAAATAAATAAAATAAATTGTGAATATATAAAATAAAAAAAGATTAATGACTCTTTAAAAAAAAAAAGAAACTTTAATTGTTGCTTTGACTACAAATGTTGATTTATAAGTAAATAATAATGTAAATAAATGAATAATAATTAATTGGGTAATATTAATTAGAAAGATAATCGTATTTATGATTATTGATTAATTAAAAATCATTCGATAGAAGACTTTGTTAGCTATCTCGCTTACTCTTTATACGTTCTTGTTCCCTCTTTCGGCGACACGGAATCGGAGATCTTTCCTTATCTCTATAAATATAATCATTTAATTGAATAAAAACTAAGACTTTTATTTTGCATTTTATCATCATTTTGAAAATAATTTTAATGGACTGCTGAGATTTTTATGATTAAAATGATGCTAAACACAACATAAATCGGATAATATTAATTAGTAAGATAATTATAGTTATGACTATTCATTAATTAAAAATCATCCGATTAATGTCGTGTTTGGTGTGTTTTAATCGCAAAAATTTCATTAATCCACTAAATTTATTTTCAAACCGATTAAATGCAAAATAATATTCTTAATTTTTATTCAATAAGATGTTTATATTTGGAGAAATAAGAAATAATAATGAAGAAATAATATTTGGAATAATAAATCTCTGTGTGTGTGTGTGCTGCCGAAGTGTCGTCGAAAGAGAGAGCGAGAACGTATATAGAGTAAGCGAGATAGCTAATAACGAAATCTCATGTATCATATATATGACAGAATATACATACTTTCATATAACATCTCTCACGTATCATATGTATATCATCTCACTATAAAATATAAAACTTTCTTATTTCACATTTTATTAGTTTAAAAATAATTTTAATGGATGAATGAGATTTTTGTGATTAAAATAAGTTTTGATTAATTAAGGAGAGTATGTATATTCTGTCATATATATTATATTACGTAGTAATATACATATATATACATATATATACATATATATATAGGGTGCCCTGGTAAAGCTGGAGAATTTCTCGAGGGCATGTACAGCAGGTAAAAATAACCCCATAAGTTTCTGTAAAATTTTTTTATATAATGCATTTCTACCGAGATATTTGTCCCTAAAGTTTAAATTTGAGAATCATTTTTTCTTAAACAACTTTTATATTACTTTGTAGATCTTAATAATGTATAAAAACTTTTTTTTGTTAAATGAAGACCTTTCAAATAATGTGATAGATTTTTTAATATCATCTCAGAGTGCCAAAATCAGTTCTCTTGCAAGTCTTTTAACTTACCAAACTTTAAAGTGCAACAGTGTGCTTACGTACACTATAATACGGTCCATGAGATTGTGAATACTTATTATTTAAATTTTTGTTCAAGTACAATTTAGTTGTCACGTACTCTTCCGAAATATCCATTTAACTGTTTTCCCACAAATTTTCATTTAACTGAACCAAATTCGAGAGTATATTTTCTATCTATAACAAATAATGGTTTTAACGTGTCAATCAGTTTTCACTTACAAACAAGAAAACTATACGTTATCTAAGTCTTTCTGCTTAATTGTAATATTACAATCTTATTAATTAACATTAAAATTAATAAAAATTAAATATGAGTTATTACCAACTTCGTTGGCTGTTATTACTTCAAAACTTGTAAAACTCTGTTCTTTGATAAAACACTCTCTGGCTATTTGTTAGAATTTATTTTAAAACATCTTGCATTTTCTAAACTATTTGTGGCGCTGTAAACAATAAAAATAATATATTTGGGCGTGTTTGTAGGATAAAAATAAAAATACCGAAAAAGATTCCAATAATTTCAAATCTGACATTACACTTACTAACTTGGTTTCCAAAACAGATATGTACTTTTATCAGAATATTCCATTAGTATATCGCAGCGTAGACCGAGTCTTCTGGCAACGCTGTGATATATTATATATATTATTACTTCTTAACCACATTTATGTTCTAATACCTAATGTCAGGAATTACAATGCAGAAATTAATTAAAGGGAAAGTATTTATAAGATTACAACAAACATACAGCCATGTTTATGGCATAATTGTCCATACTTTTATAATATATTATAATCTATAATACTTACATAATCTATACATTTACATTTTAATTGCATATTCCATTCTATATTTCTCGATTTGTCTGGTCGAAAGTTCAATTTGCCAAATATATATTCCTCGAGTGTATCCATAATTTGCGTCCCTTGTGCTTCATTCCAATGATTCTCGTCGATATTGTTGTTTTTCCAATAGGAAAAAATTTCTGCAGACGTCGAAAATATTAAATGGTCGGGATCTTTCTTTCTGATGTTATTCAATACTTCTAATACCATATTATCCAGTAATGCTGTTACGGACGAGTAAAATACATCCTTTTGGGGCTGTACCTTTTGTGCCTTAATAGTAGCAAGTCGTTCCAATAGTTGCACTCTGCAAGGTTGCTTTTGAAATTTTATTAATTTTATCATCAGCATATATTCCCTCAGACAGTTAAAGAGTTTTACATAGTAGTATTTTTTCGTTAGATTGTAAGCAGCTTTTCTGAAAAAATGTATATTAATTGTGCAATATGTAAGTTAGTCCGTAAAGTTAACTGTACTTTAATTTATATAACTTTACCGTGAAAATTCAGTAAGCAAGTTTTTATTCTCATCAATATAGAAAGAAATTTTTAAATTTTTATCTTTAGACTCCGAAAATATTTGCAATATATTTTTATCAAACTGAAGTATCCAACTGTCTTTTGATAAATTATGAATAAATGGATAGTCAGAAAAATATTTTTCCATATTTTTATGCATGCAATTTCGTAATCCTCTTGCATAATTAATACCTATTTCTATAAAGTTTAACACGTTTTTATTTTTCTGTTCATTTCCTTCAGATTCATTTCTGTTTATTTCCTTCAGATTTCATGTATTTTTAAAACATCAATTAACTAAAATAATTTTATTATTAAAACTGGCTAACAAAAGTCAAGAAACAGAAAAGTGAATGCGAGTTATCTCCAACAATTTTACGCATTTTACAAAAGAAATACGAAATTTAACTATTCCGTTAATTAAGTATAAACAATAAATTTAATTGATGAACAAATTAATAAATATTAAAAATAATTGCTCACGCTCTTTATGCGATTTGACTTTTTTAATCTTTTTATATTTTTCATTCTACTTTTTACATTTTTTATACGTCTTATTTTTATAAAATACATTTTTTGCAAAGTTGATTGTATAATAGGTACTTTAATGGAAACAAATTGCGAAAAATTAACTAATTAACAAGTAATTACCTTCAAAAAAACTTTTTTTCCTGAAATTTCTTGTATTTGGCTACGTGTTGAAATTTCTTGCACACACATCTGAAGTTAATGATATCCTCAATGCTAATATTATGCAACCAAGTATCATGTCTATTACTTCTTCAGATAAGCACATTATCGTAGCCATTATCGAAAAAATTTAGTTAAAAATTTAGTAAAATGCAAATAAATAACTTAATTTAAGGAGATCGGACTACCCTATTCGCGTATTACTGATTGCCTGTTTGTAGTCAGACGAAAGCTATTGCGAAACTTATATTCTTATTTTTTAATTGCCAGGAGCACGTATCATGTAGACTACAGTTTTTTATACTCTCTGTCCATCTCTATCTTGGAATTTTTCTATCCTTGGAAGTTAAACCTAAAGGTACCTCCCATTATACAGTTGCTAAGTGACTACGCGCATATATAGGAAAATTTTTCTAAAGTCTTTCAGATAATACTTGTGAGAAATCCTTCGAGTTTCGAATTTCAAAGAAATTACTTGCCTTTTGTTACACATGTCCCTGCCATGAAATACATATTTAGAAAAAAAGTTAGAAAAAACAGAAAGATAAAAGAAATTATGAGAATGTAAATAAAAGAAACATAGAGAGAAAAAAAATAAAAGCAAATTTATTTTGCTGTAAAATAATAAGAATCATTTT
Source organism: Anoplolepis gracilipes (assembly GCF_047496725.1). Lineage (NCBI taxonomy): Eukaryota > Metazoa > Arthropoda > Insecta > Hymenoptera > Formicidae > Anoplolepis > Anoplolepis gracilipes. The sequence continues at coordinate 11,870,121 of NC_132977.1, read as the reverse complement.
ACATAGAAAATTGCATTATAGTGAAGTATATTAATTAAATATGTTCAGAATAGAAAACACAGCTCAACTCAGGTAGCACTGTTCGTTTTATAAACGTTTTCTAAACGTATCTAATACGAAAAGTTTTATAACGTTTATAAAATAAACATGTGCTACCTGGGAACGATTGAAAACGAATATGAATATACACTGGAGAAAAACTGCGTCACGCGTGTGCGTGCTTAGTTCACAGACGCCATTATTATCTCGTTATTTTTCAATCAATTTGGAAAGACTTAAAATTTTCACTTGATATTCACGACAAATAAAAAAATTAATTTAAATAAAAATTTAAAGCTAAGTTTATGAATATTTCTAAATATAACTTTTTTTCTAAATATGTATTTCATGGCAGGGACATGTGTAACAAAAGACAGGCAATTTCTTTAAAATTCAAAACCCGAATGATTTCTTACAAGTAAGTATTACCTGAGAGACTTTAGAACAATTTTGTTATTGTGCCCATAATCACGTAGCAACTGCATAGTGGGAGAACCTTTAGGTTTCCTGCAAATTCCAGGATAGAGATGACCGAAAAGCGTAGAGAACTGGAGCCTTTATGACACGTGTTCCTGGCAATTGGAAAATACATAAAAATATAAGTTTCGCTGTAGATTTCGTCTGACTACAAACAAGCAATCAGTGATACGCGAATAGTTTAGTCAGATATCTTTAAATTAAGTTACTTTTTTGCATTTTACTAAATTTTTAACTCAATTTTTTTAATAATGGCTACGATAATGTGCTTATCTGAAGAAGTGATAGATATGATACTTGGTTGTAATAATATTAGCATTGAGGATATCATTAACTTCAGATGTGTGTGCAAGAAATTTCGACACGTAGCCAAATACAAGAAATTTCAGGAAAAAAAGTTTTTACAGAGGTAATTACTTATTAATTAATTAATTTCTTGCAATTTGTTTCCATTAAAGTACCTATTATAAAATCTGCTTTGCAAAAAATGGATTTTATAAAAATAAGACATATAAATAATGTAAAAAGTACAATAAAAAATATAAAAATATTAAGAAAATCAAATCGCATAAAGAGCGTGAGCAATTATTTTTAATAAATTTTTTCATCAATTAAATTTATTACTTAATTAACGGAATAGTTAAATTTCGTATTTTCTTTATAAGAAACAAAAAATTTTTGGAGATAACTTGCATTCACTTTTCTGTTTCTTGATTTTTACTAGTTTTAATAATATTAAAAATTTTAGTGAATTTGTGTTATTAAATAACTCATTAAATTAATGTCTTTAAAATACATAAAATATAAAAGTTTATTTGTTATATTTACAGAGTATGGCTATAATGCTATCTACTGTTTATATTATTGAATATTATTAGTGTGTGTTTAAGTTTTAATTTACGATATAAATTGAAGATTATATATATATACTACACTTTATTTTGCATTAAAACAAAAAAATCGATATATTTACTAATTATGTTATATTACACTAATTATGTATATTACAATTTAAACAATTTAAACAATTTAATTTTTAAATCTGTAAACTTTCTGTTACTAAGGCAATAGTTTAGTGTTTTTTTTAATTTACAATAATATTATTTATTTTAATTTCAGGTGGCCTACAGCAAGAAAACATTATAACAATAAGGTGTTTAAAAAAAATGAGCAAAAAGGGTCTGAAGGAAATGAACAGAAAAATGAAAACGTGTTAAACTTAATAAATATAGGTATTAATTGTGCGAGAGGATTACGAAAATCCATGCATAAAATTATTGAAAGATATTATTCTGTCCATACAGTAATTAATAATTATTTAGAATACGATTTCATATTTCCATTTTATGAAGATGATGTAGTTTGGGACTATAGAAATAAAAAAGTAAAAGCTCCTTTCTATATTGATGAGATTAAAAACTTGCTCACTGAATTTTCACGGTAAAATTATATAAATTAAAGTACAATTAACTTTACGGATTAACCTACATATTGCACAATTAATATTGTACATTTATTTAGAAAACCTGCTTACAATCTAACGGAAAAATATTACAATGTACAACTCTTTAACTATCTGAGGAAAGATATGCTGAAAATGGAATTATGTATATTTTTGGACCAACCTGACAGAGTACTACTATTGGAACGACTTGCTACTATTAAGGCGCAAGAGTTCCAGCCCCAAAAGGATGTATTTTACTCGTCCGTAACAGCATTACTGGATAATATAGTATTTGAAGTATTGAATAGTCTCAGAGAGAAAGATCCCGAACATTCGATATTCTCGGCGTCTGCAGAAAATTTTTCCTATTGGAAAAACAACAATATCGACGATAATCAATGGAATGAAGCAGAAGGAATACAAATTATGGATACACTCGACGAATATATATTTGGCAAATTGAACTTTCGACCAGACAAATCGAAAAATATAGAATGGAATATGCAATTAAAACGGAAATGTATAGATTATGCAAGTATTATAGATTATAATATATTATAAAAGTATAGGCAATTAGGACGTAAACATGGCCATATGTTTGTTTTAATCTTATAAATACTTTCCTTTTAATTAATTTCTGCATTGTTTAATTTCTGACATTAGGTCTTAGAACATAAATGTGGTCAAGAAGTAATAATATATATAATATATCACAGCGTTGGTAGAAGACTCGGTCTACGCTGCGATATACTAATGAATTATTCTCATGAAAGTACATATCTGTTTTGGAAACCAAGTTAGTAAGTGTAATATCAGATTTGAAATTATTGGAATCTTTTTCGGTATTTTTATTTTTATCCTACAAACACGCCTACATATATTATTTTTATTGTTTACAGTGCCACAAATAGTTTAGAAAATGCAAAATGTTTTAGAATAAATTCTAACAAATACCCAGACTGTTTTATCAAAGAACAGAATTTTACAAGTTTCGAAGTAATAACAGCCAACGAGGTTGGTAATAACTAATATTTAATTTTTATTAATTTTAATATTAATTAATAAGATTATAATATTGTAATACAATTAAGCAGAAAGACTTAAATAACGTATAGTTTTCTTGTGTGTAAGTGAAAACTGATTGACACATTAAAACCATTATTTGTTATAGATAGAAAATATACTCTCGAATTTGATTCAGTTAAATGAAAATTTATGGGAAAGCAGTAAACTCAATGGTTGGGATTTCTACCACTGTGCATGGACAACGTCGTACAAGCAAGAAGAATTAAATGCTTGGAGTGGGATTTCACGATCTATTCCAGCACACTGTATTGTACGTAAGCACACTGTTGCACTGTGTTGCACATTAATAATAATAATAAATAATCTTTAAAGTTTTTCTCTAATCATACGTACAATTACATATAAATTATAATTACCTATAATTTAACTAGCTGTAATTTAACTTTCTACAAATTTATTTAAAACTAATTTTACAAGAAATATCAATTAAAGCTTGAAGCTACAATTTCCAGCACGTCCTACTCATGGAAAACTGTGAAATACCTAATGCAAGATCAAAAGAAGTAAAATTTGCGGTTGGAATGATTGTAACGCATAGTGATCAATCGACAGACTGTTCTGCTGGCGTGATCATTGGATGGCACCGATATGAAGACAGACATTTTGTTACAATCAAGAAACAGGATAGACGTAATTTTGATATTCTTCCATTGAATATTTGTTGTGATTTTAAGGAACAAACACATTATCTAATTCTTACCGAAAATAATGAAATGTGTTACGTTGGAGAAGGTATTTGAATATCATTATATAAATGCGTTTTGATATTATATTACATTTTTTTTCTTACTTGTCTCATCTTTTTGTATATATTGTAAAATAATATTTTATTTTATTTTAATTCATCTTGTCTTCTTCTTTTTTAATTTAGATGTTTTATTTATTTTTAGTGTTACTTATTATCGCATTTTTTTTATTATTATTTAATTTTATTTATCTAATTGTTTTTTAATTTTTTATTATAGACGCTATAACTTTAACAACGCCGAAATGGATCGAAAATAGTGAAATAGGTCGCCACTTTGACAAATTCACGGGCACGCATTACGTACCAAACAAAGCGCTGGAAAAACATTACCCGCATGATGCCGCTGTAACTGCCACAAAAGCAATATCAGATAATGATGCTAATTTTTAGACAATGCGCGTTATCGGGACGTACACACACGAGCGAGCGAGCCATGTACGTGAGCCGCCCAGCGCCAGGCGGCTTTTACTACTAGAAACTAGAAGACCGATAAGATGGATTTTCTGTCTCTATCATGAGCTGATGCTTGACGCCTAATGCTCAAGCTTGAGATTTCGGGAATTAAACCAGCGACTTAACTCATTTTTATTTATTTATTATCTTACTTGGAAAAAATTATGAATTATATCAATCTTTTATATAATTATATTGCAATTTAATGTGTATATAAAAGATGAAAAATAATTGAAGAAATAAAAATAATAAAAATCCAAAATTTTAATGATTAAAATATTTTATTGAATAATATTTAAATAATACCAAAATAATATTTTATAAATGGACAACGTACATGTTGTTGCTCAACGGAAACTGCGAGAAGGTGATGGTCCTCTTCTGTCAAGAGGAAATGTAGAAAAATGTTTCTTTCAATGTTATATTAAATATAACAAAATTATATATAATAATACATTATATTATATATATATATATATATATATATATTGTATATTTGTAATAATAATTGACAGATAACATTTTGTAATAATAATAAAAAGTGTTTAAACCCATATATGTATTTATATTGTGTAACAATTACATTTTATTACAGCAAAAATATACTTTGAAAAAAAAGTTTGCTCATCATGATTCAAACCAATAACGTCGATAAAATATTGAGTTTATTTTATTTTCGATGATTTATTTATAGATAAGGAGCTCACATTATAGTGTACAGGGTGTTTTCGCAACATGAATCAATAAGTTGGGTTGCCTATCTGACGATCGGCAAAGGCATGTTTTACCGACCTCGTATAATCGAAAATTAATAAAATCAGGGAATCGATTACGTAATTTTTTCTTTATGAAAAGTGAAAAAATTATATGATTGATACCTTAAATGCAAATCCGGTTATGAATGAGAAAACTGAAATCACTCTTGTCAATGATATAAGAAAGAACAAATTTATTTCATATTCAATTCAACTTCTCGCGCATTGTATACATCCAGCGACAGCGCTAAGCAATATGCGCGAGAGCTACTGTGACAACAAATAATAACGCGATCGAAACAAATAGACTATAATAGAATTAATGCGCTGTGCAGCCAAGGATTTTTAATTCGTCATGTTTTCCGCATGAAAAACGAGGGTGAAAGGAGCAAAAAAAGGACGCAAAAATTAAGTAATATTTTAATTAATAAGTGAAAAGATTTGTAAAATAAAACCTTTACCGTACTTTTGTGTGATGCCGATTTATCGACTAAATTATTAAAACGGCGCAAAAATTATATATATACACTTTGTATCAGTATCTTTTAAGGACGTGTATTTTTTTTAGTTTTTCAAATCTATCTATACGATGTTATTTAATGACCTGACATGAGTTTTGCGATCCATTTAATCTAAATATTCTATAGAGTCGTGTATTTTTGTTCACAATTTACTACATAAGATTGATCATTTTAATAAATATATTTCCGAATTTATGATATATTAACAAGATTGATTTTTAGAGTGTGATTTTCACAGGATAGATGATAGAAAGTATACTGGAATGAATAATGTCAGAATTAGAATCATTACAAAATATAAATTCTTTATTGTTAATAATTAAATATTACTAATAAGTATCAATAATAATTGATTAGAATGTTAACGTTTGTCCCAGGTATTGGTAATAATATGTGGAACACTGTCTGTCGAATTCGCTTGGTAAGTAGCATATAGTATCCACGCTATCTGTAAAAATCTGTATTTAAAATTAAATTATGACAAACAGTTATTTACAAGCAAAATAGTTATCGAATAAACAAAACGTGTTAAAATTTGTATCCAACATATTTTTGATTATCTTTTATTGTTAATTGTTTTTATTAATTTATTTACTTATAATTAATTGTCACTTTTTGCTTGTAATATTGTTTTTATCTTTGTTAATTCTGTTTCTTTTTTCTTATTTATCTTTTCTATTTGACAGCTGATGAATTAAATAATGCGCGCTTTCAATTTGCGATCAAATGTCTACATATATAATTAGACAGATCAAACCGTCAGAAAATATTATCTTCAGTCCGTTGAGCATTTTCGAAGGATTATTGTTAGTTTACTTTAGATCCAGCGATTCAACGGAGAAGCATATAAAAGGTAATGCGATCACTTATCGATGATCGCTTTAAACACATATTGACGTGTTTTACCTAGTTTAAAATAAATAAATAAAATAAATTATGAATATATAAAATAAAAAAAGATTAATGACTCTTTAAAAAAAAAAAGTAACTTTAATTGTTGATTTGACTACAAATGTTGATTTATAAGTAAATAATAATGTAAATAAATGAATAATAATTAATCAGGTAATATTAATTAGAAAGATAATCGTATTTATGATTATTGATTAATTAAAAATCATTCGATTGAAGACTTTGTTAGCTATCTCGCTTACTCTCTTTATACGTTCTTGTTCTCTCTTTCGGCGACACTTTGGAATCGGAGATTTTTCCTTATCTATAAATATAATCATTTAATTGAATAAAAACTAAGACTTTTATTTTGCATTTTATCAGCATTTGGAACATAATTTTAATGGACTGCTAAGATTTTTATGATTAAAATGATGCTAAACACAACATAAATCGGATAATATTAATTAGTAAGATAATTGTAGTTATGACTATTGATTAATTAAAAATCATCCAATTAATGTCGTGTTTGGTGTCATTTTAATCGCAAAAATTTCATTAATCCACTAAAATTATTTTCAAACCGATTAAATGCGAAATAATATTCTTAATTTTTATTCAATAAAATGTTTATATTTGGAGAAGTAAGGAAAAATCTTTGTGTGCGTGTGTGCTGTCGAAGTGTCGCCGAAAGAGAGAACGAGAACGTATAAAGAGTAAGTGAGATAGCTAATAACGAAGTCTCATATATCATATATATGACAGAATATACATACTTTCATATATCATCTCACTATAAAATATAAAACTTTCTTATTTCATATTTTATTGGTTTGAAAATAATTTTAATGGATGAATGAGATTTTTTGTGATTATAGATGAAAATAAGTTTTGATTAATTAAGGAAAGTATGTATATTCTGTTATATATATTATATTACGTAGTAATATACATATATATACATATATATACAGGGTGCTCTAGTAAAGGTGGAGAATTTCTCGGGGGCATGTAGAGCAGGTAAAAATAACCCCATAAGTTTCTGTAAAATTTTTTTATATAATGCATTTCTATCGAGATATTTGTCTCTAAAGTTTAAATTTGAGAATCATTTTTTCTTAAATAACTTTTATATTACTTTGTAGATCTTAATAATGTATAAGAACTTTTTTTTTATTAAATGAAGACCTTTCAAATAGTGTGATAGATTTTTTAATATCATCTCAGAGTGCCAAAATCAGTTCTTTTGAAAGTCTTTTAACTTACCAAACTTTAAAGCCGGTGGGCTTTTTTATTTTTGAATTATGTTTTTAGATTCTTCACATCTTTCTCTTAGAAAAAGGTACTCTTGTTTCATTCCGTTAACGACCAACTGTTTTCAAGAAAATCCCATTTGATCGATAGAAAGTAAACCTTTATTTGTAATAGTTGAATAATGATTTTCAAAATAATACAAAATTACATTATTAAAGAGAGAACAATTGCTTGAAAACAATTATTTATCACTGTGAACAAATAAGAAATGTTTCTAAGATATTATGGCGTTAAAATCGGTGGAAGTTATTTTAAACAATTTTTTTTTAAATTGGTTCAATTCGTTAATTGTATTTTAATTTATATAACTTTACCGTGAAAATTCAGTGAGCAAGTTTTTAATCTCATCAATATAGAAAGAAATTTTTATTTCATCTTTATGCTCCCTATATATTCGCGATATATCTTCATCAAACTAAAATATGTAAGTGTAATGTGATGAATTATCGAGAAATATATATTCAGAATTATATTTTTCAATATTTTGATGCATGGAATTCCGTAATCGTTTCGCACATTTATTGCCTATTTCCATAAAGTTTAACACGTTTTTATTTTTCTGTTCATTTCCTTCAGACTCTTTCTGTTTATTTTCTTTAAACATTGTATTATAATGTTTTCTCGCTGTAGGCCACTTGAAATTGAAATAAATAATATTATTGTAAATTAAAAAAAACCGCTAAACTATTGCATTAGTAACATTAATTTTGCAAAAAATAAAATTGTTTAAATTGTGTGATATACATAATTAGTCAAAATATCGACTTTTTTGTTTTAATGCCAAATAAAGTGTATATATATGTATATTATCTTCAATTTATATCATAAATTTAAACACACACTAATAATTTTCAATAATAAAAATAGTAGATAGCATTATAGCCGTATTCTGCAAATATAATAAATAAATTTTTATATTTCATGTATTTACTAAACATCAATTAACTAAAATTATTTTATTATTAAAACTGGCTAACAAAAGTGAAGAAACAGAAAAGTGAATGCGAGTTATCTCCAACAATTTTTTGCATTTTACAAAAGAAATACGAAATTTAACTATTCCGTTAATTAAGTAAACAATAAATTTAATTAATGAAAAAATTTATTAAAAATAATTGCTCATACTCTTTATGCGATTTGATTTTCTTAATCTTTTTATATTTTTTATTGTACTTTTTACATTTTTTATATGTCTTACTTTTATAAAATACATTTTTTGCAAAGCTGATTTTATAATAGGTACTTTAATGGAAACAAATTGCAAGAAATTAATTAATTAATAAGTAATTACCTCTGTAAAAACTTTTTTTCCTGAAATTTCTTGTATTTGGCTACGTGTTGAAATTTCTTGCACACACATCTGAAGTTAATGATATCCTCAATGCTAATATTATTGCAACCAAGTATCATGTCTATCACTTCTTCAGATAAGCACATTATCGTAGCCATTATTAAAAAAATTTAGTTAAAAATTTAATAAAATGCAAAAAAAATAACTTAATGTAAGGAGATCGGACTACACTATTCGCGTATCACTGATTTCCTGTTTGTAGTCAGGCGAAAGCTATTGCGAAACTTATATTCTTATGTATTTTTTAATTGCCAGGAGCACGTATCATGTAGACTACAGTTTTTTATACTCTCTGTCCATCTCTATCTTGGAATTTTTCTATCCTTGGAAGTTAAACCTAAAGATACTCCCACTATACTGTTGCTAAGTGACTACGCGCACAATAGGAAAATTTTTCTAAAGTTTTTCAGGTAATACTTGTGAGAAATCCTTCGAGTTTCGAATTTCAAAGAAGATATCTGCCTTTTGTTACACATGTCCCTGCCATGAAATACATATTTAGAAAAAAAGTTAGAACAAACAGAAAGTTAAAAACAAACAGAAAGATAAAAGAAATTATGAGAATGTAAATAAAAGAAACATAGAGAGAAAAAAAATAAAAGCAAATTTATTTTGCTGTAAAATAATAAGAATCATTTTACATAGAAAATTGCATTAGAGTGAAATATATTAATTAAATATGTTCAGAATAGAGAACACAGCTCAACTCAGGTAGCACTGTTCGTTTTATAAACGTTTTCTAAACGTATCTAATACGAAAAGTTTTATAACGTTTATAAAATAAACATGTGCTACCTGGGAACGATTGAAAACGAATATGAATATACGCTGGAGAAAAACTGCGTCACGCGTGTGCGCGCTTAGTTCACAGACGCCATTATTATATCGTTATTTTTCAATAAAATTGGAAAGACTTAAAATTTTCACGTGATATTCACGACACATAAAAAAATTATTTTAAATAAAAATTTAAAGCTAAGTTTATGAATATTTCTAAATATAACTTTTTTCTAAATATGTATTTCATGGCAGGGACATGTGTAACAAAAGGCAGGCAATTTCTTTAAAATTGGAAACCCGAAGAATTTCTCACAAGTAAGTATTACCTTAAAGACTTTAGAAAAATTTTCCTATTGTGCGCGTAGTCGCTTAGCAACTGCATAGTGGGAGAATCTTTAGGTTTACTGCAAATTCCAGGGTAGAGATGACCGAAGAGCGTAGAGAACTGCAGCCTATATGACACATGTTCCTGGCAATTGGAAAATACATAAAAATATAAGTTTTGCTGTAGATTTCGTCTGACTACAAACAAGCAATCAGTGATACGCGAATAGTTTAGTCAGATCTCCTTAAATTAAGTTATTTTTTTGCATTTTATTAAATTTTTAACTCAATTTTTTTAATAATGGCTACGATAATGTGCTTATCTGAAGAAGTGATAGATATGATACTTGGTTGTAATAATATTAGCATTGAGGATATCATTAACTTCAGATGTGTGTGCAAGAAATTTCGACACGTAGCCAAATACAACAAATTTCAGGAAAAAAAGTTTTTACAGAGGTAATTACTTATTAATTAATTAATTTCTTGCAATTTGTTTCCATTAAAGTACCTATTATAAAATCTGCTTTGCAAAAATTGGATTTTATAAAAATAAGACATATAAATAATGTAAAAAGTACAATAAAAAATATAAAAATATTAAGAAAATCAGATAGCATAAAGAGCGTGAGCAATTATTTTTAATAAATTTTTTCATCAATTAAATTTATTGTTTTACTTAATTAACGGAATAGTTAAATTTCGTATTTTCTTTATAAGAAACAAAAAATTTTTGGAGATAACTTGCATTCACTTTTCTGTTTCTTGATTTTTATTAGCCAGTTATAATAATAGAATTATTTTAGTGAATTTGTGTTATTAAATAACTCATTAAATTAATGTCTTTAAAATACATAAAATATAAAAGTTTATTTGTTATATTTACAGAGTATGGCTATAATGCTATCTACTGTTTATATTATTGAATATTATTAGTGTGTGTTTAAGTTTTAATTTACGATATAAATTGAAGATTATATATATATATATACTACACTTTATTTTGCATTAAAACAAAAAAATCGATATATTTACTAATTATGTTATATTACACTAATTATGTATATACTAATATTACAATTTAAACAATTTAATTTTTAAATCTGTAAACTTTCTGTTACTAAGGCAATAGTTTAGTGTTTTTTTAAATTTACAATAATATTATTTATTTTAATTTCAGGTGGCCTACAGCAAGAAAACATTATAACAATAAGGTGTTTAAAAAAAATGAGCAGAAAGATTCTGAAGGAAATGAACAGGAAAATAAAAACGTGTTAAACTTTATAGATATAGGTATTAATTGTGCGAGAGGATTACGAAAATCCATGCATAAAATTATTGAAATATATTATTCTACCCATATAGTAACTAATAATTTCTTAGAATATGATTTCATATTTCCATTTTATGAAGATGATATAGTTTGGGACTATATAAATAAAAAAGTAAAAGCTCCTTTCTATATTGATGAGATTAAAAACTTGCTCACTGAATTTTCACGGTAAAATTATATAAATTAAAATACAATTAACTTTACGGATTAACCTACATATTGCACAATTAATATTGTACATTTATTTAGAAAACCTGCTTACAATCTAACGGAAAAATATTACAATGTACAACTCTTTAACTATCTGAGGAAAGATATGCTGAAAATGGAATTATGTATATTTTTGAACCAACCTGACAGAGTGCGATTATTGGAACGACTTGCTACTATTAAGGCGCAAGAGTTCCAGCCCCAAAAGGATGTATTTTACTCGTCCGTAACAGCATTACTGGATAATATAGTATTAGAAGTATTGAATAGTCTCAGAGAGAAAGATCCCGACCATTCGATATTCTCGGCGTCTGCAGAAAATTTTTCCTATTGGAAAAACAACAATATCGACGATAATCAATGGAATGAAGCAGAAGGAACGCAAATTATGGATACACTCGACGAATATATATTTGGCAAATTGAACTTTCGACCAGACCAATCGAGAAATATAGAATGGAATATGCAATTAAAACGGAAATGTATAGATTATGCAAGTATTATAGATTATAATATATTATAAAAGTATAGGCAATTAGGACGTAAACATGGCCATATGTTTGTTTTAATCTTATAAATACTTTCCTTTTAATTAATTTCTGCATTGTCTAATTTCTGACATTAGGTCTTAGAACATAAACGTGGTCAAGAAGTAATAATATATATAATATATCACAGCGTTGCCAGAAGACTCGGTCTACGCTGCGATATAGTAATGAAATATTCTCATGAAAGTACATATCTGTTTTGGAAACCAAGTTAGTAAGTGTAATATCAGATTTGAAATTATTGGAATCTTTTTCGGTATTTTTATTTTTATCCTACAAACACGCCTACATATATTATTTTTATTGTTTACAGTGCCACAAATAGTTTAGAAAATGCAAAATGTTTTAGAATAAATTCTAACAAATACCCAGACTGTTTTATCAAAGAACAGAATTTTACAAGTTTCGAAGTAATAACAGCCAACGAGGTTGGTAATAATTAATATTTAATTTTTATTAATTTTAATATTAATTAATAAGATTATAATATTGTAATACAATTAAGCAGAAAGACTTAAATAACGTATAGTTTTCTTGTGTGTAAGTGAAAACTGATTGACACATTAAAACCATTATTTGTTATAGATAGAAAATATACTCTCGAATTTGATTCAGTTAAATGAAAATTTATGGGAAAGCAGTAAACTCAATGGTTGGGACTTCTACCACTGTGCATGGACAACGTCGTACAAGCAAGGAAAATTAAATGCTTGGAGTGGGATTTCACGATCTATTCCAGCACACTGTATTGTACGTAAGCACACTGTTGCACTGTGTTGCACATTAATAATAATAATAAACAATCTTTAAAGTTTTTCTCTAATCATACATACAATTACATATAAATTATAATTACCTATAATTTAACTAGCTGTAATTTAACTTTCTACAAATTTATTTAAAACTAATTTTACAAGAAATATCAATTAAAGCTTGAAGCTACAATTTTCAGCACGTCCTACTCATGGAAAACTATGAAATACCTAATGCAAGATCAAAAGAAGTAAAATTTGCGGTTGGAATGATTGTAACGCATAGTGATCAATCGACAGACTGTTCTGCTGGCGTGATAATTGGATGGCACCGATATGAAGACAAATATTTAGTTAAAATCAAGAAATTCAATAGGAGACATGATTTTAATTTTCTTCCGTTGAATATTTGTAGTGATTTTAAAGAACAAACACATTATCTAATTCTTACCGAAAATAATGAAATGTGTTACGTTGGAGAAGGTATTTGAATATCATTATATAAATGCGTTTTGATATTATATTACATTTTTTTTCTTACTTGTCTCATCTTTTTGTATATATTGTAAAGTAATATTTTATTTTATTTTAATTCATCTTGTCTTCTTCTTTTTTAATTTAGATGTTTTATTTATTTTTAGTGTTACTTATTATTGCATTTCTTTTATTATTATTTAATTTTATTTATCTAATTGTTTTTTAATTTTATATTATAGACGCTATAACTTTAACAACGCCGAAATGGATCGAAAATAGTGAAATAGGTCGCCACTTTGACAAATTCGAGGGCACGCATTACGTACCAAACAAAGCGCTGGAAAAACATTACCCGCATGATGCCGCTGTAACTGCCACAAAAGCAATATCAGATAGTGATGCTATTTTTTAGACAATGCGCGTTATCGGGACGTACACACACGAGCGAGCGAGCCATGTACGTGAGCCGCCCAGCGCCAGGCGGCTTTTACTACTAGAAACTAGAAGACCGATAAGATGGATTTTCTGTCTCTATCATGAGCTGACGCTTGACGCCTAATGCTCAAGCTTGAGATTTCAGGAATTATACCAGCGACTTAACTCATTTTTATTTATGTATTATCTTACGTGAGAAAAATTATGAATTATATCAATCTCTCATATAATTATATTGCAATTTACTGTGTACATAAAAGGTGAAAAATAATTGAAGAAATAAAAATAATAAAAATCCAAAATTTTAATGATTAAAATATATTAATAAATAATATTTAAATAATACCAAAATATTTTAATCATTAAAATTTTGGATTTTTATTATTTTTATTTTTTCAATTATTTTTCATCTTTTATGTACACAGTAAATTGCAATATAATTATATATTATTACAAATATACAAAATATATATATATATATATTTGTAATAATAATTGACAGATAGCATTTTATTGTAATAATAATCAAAAATGTTTAAACTCATATATGTATTTATATTGTGTAACAATTGCATTTTATTACAGCAAAAATATACTTTGAATAAAAAGTTTGCTCATCGTGATTCGAACCAACAACGTCGATAAAATATTGAGTTTATTTTATTTTCGATGATTTATTTATGGATAAGGAGCTCGCATTATAGTGTATATGTCAGCCTCACTTTTTTGTTGTATTAAAACGCAGTCATCTACCATCATTATTTTTTGTATATATATTATTGATATTATTATGAATTTATATTACAAATTTATATTATAATAAAAAATTTATCAAAATTATATAACAATTTGCATTTAAAAATTATTTATAAATTTATATTTGTACAAAAATCAAGGGTGCATAAAATATAAATATATATTTATTGTTATAAATATATATATGTTGTTATATGAAGTTGCAATATGAAAAGTAGAGTCGTTTGGGACACAATTCGAATCCTACGTTTGTGTCAATCCTCGATGAGAAGTCTCTACGATTTTGGACCTTGTAGAATTTTATTTTATCGTTCTGTCATCGCGCCACTATCGTGGAATTCAACGATTCGCGTCTTTGCCTCGCTCGACGATTTTGAAACCAGATCTTTATCTAGAAAAAAGTAATATATATATATATACTAAATTGCATTTCAATTAATCATTCTCAATGCAATCATTTTTTTGCTACATTATTTACAGATTCCTATGTCGATAACTTTCCAACAACTGATAAAAGAAAAATCTATTTTATCTACTGAAATCGTGCGAAACGAAACTTTTAAATTCGAATTGAAGCAGGTCGACGAAGATTATTATCAACGTGTAACATGCATTTTTGCAAAAAGAACTTGATTTATGTCATTGACATATGCACGAGAAATAGATTTAATAACGCTGATTGTTCGCAGATAAAAGGTATCAGACAAACAGAGAGGATGATTTTTCTTTGATTTTTTCTTCTTTCAACATACTTTACTCTGTGGCAGCCTCAACATCGCCGACATCTCGACGACGTCGTTCCTGGACAAATAAGCACTTTTCCTGTACCTGTCCTCCAACACCTGCAGCTGCGACGAAGAGAATGGGATGCGAGGACGGTCGTCCGTTCGTCGCTTGATTCGTCGTCTCTCGACGTAGGACCGTCTCGGCAGTTTCGGCGGTCTGTACCGGGTGTACTGTAGCCACGTGAGATCAGCTCGCCGTATTTGTGTCACATCAACGATCGGGATAGCGTCCGGTATCGTCTCATCCGGGACGACACGATCAGCGCGTTCCTCGCGTTCTGGGGTCTCTCCCTCACGTCGCGATGCCTGTTCCTCGCTCGCTTCCTGGATCGGAAAAAAGCAGACGCGTGGCTTCCGCTCGTCCCGTTCCACGCTCCTCCGCCCCTCGTCATCCGCTCGTGTCTTTGGCGAGCAATCGTTCGACAGTATACGGGCTATGCTGAAGTCCGTATTTTTCATCCGTGCTTCGCTCGTCATCCCGAATGTTTCACTAAACTTCCCGAAGGACGAGCTCCTCGCTATATATATATATATTGTATATATATATACACATATCGCGCATATACGGATACGCGTACGCACGTGTGTACGCACTCTCGTGGGGCGCGTACCCCTCGTTTTCGCGATACACATTCTCTCCCTCTCACTTTCTCTCTTTTTGCGGCAAATCCAAATTAAACGCATAGTTGCACGCGCGATGGCTATCACGTTGCTCGCACGACGAGGCGGGGGGGGGGAGGGAGGAGGTGAAGGAAGGGGGTCGCGCTTCGGTTAACGCCGCGTGTACCTGTCCCATTGTTGTGCATGCTCTTATACCAGTGTATTATCTCTGACCGCATCTCTCTCTTCGGCTACTCCTCTGTAATAATAACAATGTAATTGATACTCGGTAGCGAGGGAACGAATCTCTTCTCGTCGACCGGAGAGTTTCTATAGGGCAGATGTCCCGGTGCCCACTGAGGCTTGTATAATTAAAAAGCCACGGGGGTCACGTCTCTAATCCGGTAATATATCCATTTCGGTGATGTAAATATTGAACAGCGCTTGTGCGCTCAGCTTTCCGGTATATGTGGGTATTGTTACTCTACTAGACACACAAGCTTCTAAGTTAAACACGATACGAGGAGTTTGATACACGGTTTTTTTTGTATGCCGTTGGAAATTTACAATTACAATCATGACATTGGGAAAAAAAAAAAAAAACAGACGTCTGTATCACTGGTTTTTTGTATCTTAAGTGTGATATATACATAGATACCCTGGTGAAAAATATTCTTAGAATTTCTCATAAAAATTTTCAGATTTTTATAAAAAGTCTAAAACTTTTTTAGAAGTCAACACATATGTCTCATTCTATCTTTATTCAATATGCAATGGAAAATAAAGATAGAATAACACTTGCTTTAATTTGTATAGATATCGCTATAAATGAAATGTGCATTCAAACAGTGGAAAATATAAAAGCTGGATAGATCGATTTTTAGAAATATTCATTAAACAAATTTAAATTCCTCATAAATATTTTGAGTGATACGGAGATATTTCATATTTTTATTGTAAATGAATTTTGTAAAAATTTCTCTTTGTGTATAAATGTAAAATATTCTGAGATTTTTTATTATATAATTTTCTAAAAAATATGTCAAATATATATATAAAAATTTGATATTTGTTTAGAACCTTTCGTAATTTTTTCTTTTAAGTATAAAAAATTCTTAAAATTTTATAGAAAATTATAACATTTTTTTCACCAGAATCGATTAAAAGTTTCGTGTAATTCGGGAAAATATTTTCTTATATAAGTTTTCCTAAAACAATTTCTTCAATTTTCAGATATAATAATATATTATAAAAACTCTACCATATTAAAATGCTCGCTGAGAAGAAATTCCTGCGTCAAAAACATATGTTTATCAGTTTAAAAAGAAACGAGTAAAAAAAAAGTTCGAGTTATATATGAATGTAGATTATACATGTGTATATATACGATACGTTTATCTTTTAAATTATCGTTTTAGACACACGCCTCTCGTTTCTCAACGGGCAGTACGCGATTACTCGGATTACTCCACAATTACATCATACGTACTGAAATAAACCTTCATCGTCAATCGAGTATTCCTCCGTCCGTAAGAAGCCAAGAATTCTTGTTCTTTTTGAATTTTCATCCGTTGGATGTAATATCACGTCTTTTGCATCAATTTCAAGTAGATAGATATTTATATCGACAAAATTTTTACTCTTCTTAATTTATAATTTTATTATTTAATTCAGATTAATTTCTATTATCAACTATTTCCGATCTGTATATTCTCATGTCGGCTCTAATAGCATTTAATTATTCAAAGATAATTATTCTGACAATAATCCTCTTGCACGCAAGTAGAAAAATAATCGTCAATAATCTCTGGGATGTATTATTATATACATATCCCGGGAATCGCGGATGGAGTCGACTGAACGAGCGCAAGGCACAAGGTCAATTATAACTTGCTTAGATATTAATTCTTGTTTGATCAATAAGATTTTAGTAAATAGTTTAATTATTCAGAATTCTTAAAATGCATATATAGAGGACGAAGGAAATAATTTATATCAAGTGACGCTGAATGAAAAACGAGGTTTCCCAGGCGATGCGATCACGTGCACACGTTTATTTATGCTCGCTTCATAGGAATTAAAATCGCGTTCATCGTTTTCTTTTCCTTCGTCACATCGTAAATTAAATAGATTTTTGAAAAAAAAAAAAAAAAAGAGCGTGCGATAATTATTCGACATATTTTTCGAAAAGGAAAAGAAATCAAAAAGCGCGTGATAAAAATCGTCGAATGTGATATAATAAGTACGCGTTAGAAACCATCTTTTATTAATTCCTGTTTGATCAATAAGATTTTAGTAAATAGTTTAATTATTCAGATTTCTTAAAATGCATATATAGAGGACGAAGGAAATAGTTTATATCAAGTGACGCTGAATGAAAAACGACAGTTTCCCAGGCGATGCGATCACGTGCACACGTTTATTTATGCACGTTTCATAGGAATTAAAATCGCGTTCATCGTTTTCCTTTCCCTCGTCACATCGTAAATTAAATAGATTTTTGAAAAAAAAAAAAAAAAAAAAAAAAAAAAGAGCGTGCGATAATTATTCGACATATTTTTCGAAAAAAGAAAAAAAAATAAAAAAGCACGCGATAAAAATCGTCGAATGTGATATAATAAGTACGCGTTAAAAACCGATAGAAACCATCTTTAATCATCAGGTAGGTTAGGTTTCAGCGCGGGAGAGGAAAGGAGGGGAATCACGGGGTGGAGAGGGGAAGGGTGGGGAGGGGGGAGTGTCGGAGAGATCCAAACGACGACTCGCCCCGAGCGTTCCGGCCGATCTCTGTCGCGTCAGCTGTTCCCCGGCGAGGAGGAGGAAGTAAGACGGATCATCTTTCCTCAAGGATCGTGTTCTCGGTTGCGGGAAGAGCGGCGGACTGAAATTTTGCACGCAACATCCCCGTAGACATCCCCGAGGATGCAGCAGGCGAACGGCAATGGTGCCCCGGTCTCGCCGAGGAAGAAGCAACGGGTGTCCACGACCGGCGGTTCTATATCGAAGGTCACGGTGGTCCTCGGTGCCCAATGGGGCGACGAGGGCAAGGGAAAGGTCGTGGACATGCTGGCGATGGACGCTGACGTCGTGTGCAGGTGTCAGGTATGTCCGTGCCCGCCTCTCTCGGCGTCGACGCCGTTTCCCGCCTCCCGGCTCCGCTCGAATCCACCTGCGAACCCGTAAAACTTCCCTCCACTGACTTGCCTCCGTGCAACTGTCATCTGGTATTTGTCACGAATCCTTCGGAGCGTCTCCTCGGAGAGGTCGGTCCGTGTGATTTCGTTCCTACACGGGAGAATGGCGTAGCCGAAAATTAGGTTAGTTGTCGCGCATGTGTTCTCGAGAAATGCTAAGGATTATTTCCCTGAAAGGTAGTCAATCATCATATCACGAGCACGAGACGGTCTCTGTGATCTTATAACGCGGAAAATGCGAAAAAACGCTCGCGTCTACCGTCTCCTTTTTTTTTTTTTTTTTTTTTTTTTTTTATTAGTTTTATTTTTAGAAATACACACGCGCGCGTCACCTGACCCGTGGGTATTACAAACATCTCTATAGCCTGGTACCTGATATTACATAATTGATGGCTTTTATATACATATATATATATATATATATACGTAAAAAATCACGAAATTGTGGTGTGGCATATCTTAGTGACCTAAATATGAAATAATCTCTTTCTTTATTATATCGTTCTTTACAAGGATATTTGTCTCAACATATGCGCATAATTACAGCTTTATAAATCAACGCTTTATGAATAATTATATATAAGAAAAACAAAATTTATATACACTGTCAGACTACATATTTATATTCGTTTGAAAGAAATAATAAGTGTCAAGAATTATTTTTTGTAGGATTAGTATTTTATTTTTTCAATATAACTTGTGACACAATTATCTATAGCCAGTAGAAGATTTTATTTTACATTCTTTTTTGGTTTTTTGTTTTTTTTTTTTTTTTTAATCTTCTCTTTCTTTATGCATAATTAATAGAATGTAGATGGTAAATATTTTGAATTCAAATATACTTACGTATATTGAGACTTAATGCCATTATTGTTTATGTTATTCAAAGCGATTCTTGTATATTTAATTCAATGTCATTAAAATTACAATCTTTCCCGTCATAAATAATGGCAAGCCCTGTTTCTTCAAGTATTCATGTAATTTCACAGGGAGGAAATAATGCAGGGCATACTGTAGTTGTAGAAGGTACCAAATTCGACTTTCACCTTCTGCCTAGTGGAATAATCAATCCCAGATGCAAATCCGTAATAGGTAATGACCTTTTCAAATCAACAAATAAAATTTATATTCTTATTTATGAAAAGTAACATGTATTTGTCATGATTTTAATGATTAATATAAAGGAACAAAATAAACAATTTAGCAAAATAAATATACATGTGAAACTAAGATCAATGTAAAAAACAATTATTCCACTTGTTTATGGGTTATTCTATTGTCTCTTGATGTATAAATATTGAGTTATCTGCATATTGTTATTTCAATTATTCTGTATTAAACACACTGTAGATCATAGATATATATAATTAATAATATTCGTAATCTATCTTCTGTTCACAGGCAATGGAGTAGTGATTCATCTACCTGGCCTGTTTGATGAATTGGAAAAGAACGAGTCTAAAGGGCTGAAGAACTGGGAGGACAGGCTTGTAATATCAGATCGGGCGCATATAGTGTTTGATTTTCACCAACAGGTCGATGGATTGCAAGAATTGGAGAAAGGTACGCAGTCATTGGGAACTACAAAGAAAGGTATAGGACCGACGTATTCGAGCAAAGCCGCGAGAAACGGACTCAGAATTGGAGATCTTCTCGGCGACTTTGATAAGTTCTCCCAGAAGTTTAACACTTTAGTTACGTCCTATCAAAAAATGTTTCCTGCCCTTCACGTCGATATTAAAGACGAATTGGAACGTTACAAGGGGTATGCATAACGAATGTCTTTTAATGAGATTATATCGTTTGACAAAATTTATACAGTTGATTCTTTCACAGATATGCCGAACGTATAAGGCCGTACGTGAAGGAAACGGTACAGTACTTACATCAGGCTTTAAAGGATGGTAAAAAGGTCTTAGTGGAGGGTGCTAATGCAGCAATGTTGGATATAGATTTTGGTACTTATCCATATGTAACAAGTTCGAACTGCAGCATCGGTGGGGTATTGACTGGTCTTGGTCTACCACCTAGCACAATTGGCGAAATAATAGGCGTTGTAAAAGCTTACACTACCAGAGTCGGTGACGGGCCATTTCCCACAGAACTTTTAGATTCCACTGGAGAATTATTGCAGGAAAGAGGTCACGAAGTTGGCGTAACTACAAAGCGAAAGAGACGATGTGGATGGCTCGATTTACCATTGTTGAAATTTACAACGTTAGTTAATGGGTGTGTAAAACAATTTATTACATTATATTTAGAAATTTATCTTCACTTCCAGTAGCTATTTGATATAATAATATAATTATTATTGTTATTAAAATGACGTAATATATTGATCATTGTTTTTCATTCCAGATATACTTCTGTATGTTTAACAAAACTTGATATCCTGGATACATTACCAGAGATAAAAGTATGCGTTGGATATCGATTAAATGGAAAAGACATAGATTATTTCCCAGCAAGTACTTGTGAACTAACCAAGGTTGAAGTTGTATATAAAACAGTCGAAGGTTGGGAATCCACTACCGAAGGTGTACGTTCCTTAGATAAATTGCCACCTAATGCGCATAAATATATACAAATGATAGAGGAATACTTAGATGTACCAGGTATGTTTACGTAGCATTATAGCATGTATCTATATATGTGAAAAAAATGATTAGAAATAGATATACAAAAATTACTACTTTGTTACAGTCAAATGGATTGGTGTAGGAGCAGGACGAGAAAGCGTCATTGCTCTCTGACGACACACGGTCCGTCAAATATCACTTAAACGCACGGAATTAAATGTATTATTAATTTTAATTTTAATTGTAATATTTGCAATGCAAAGCTGATGAGCGCACAGGCGAAATGTACTTTAAAAATACAGTTTCAGTGAATGTAGTATTCTTGAATGCATATATAACATTGTATAATTGTGTAACAATGTGCGTATCACTTTAGTCATTTTGTAGTCGTATCTAACAAATAAGCCGAAGATAATTAGAAATGTTCGTTACGTTATCATATATTTTAAGTAGATTCTGTTAGAGATATATATACATAATTAAAGTATATTTATTTTTCAATTATTATCTTTAACCAAGTTAGCACTACATGCTGTATGAAACAATAATTTACCAAATGTTAAATTCGATGATATACCGTCGTGTTCTTGCCAACAAACGGATATGCAAAGTAAAATTTGATACATCAATTTATTAAAAAAAAAAAAAAAATCCGTTCCTTTTGTGACAGATTTGAAAAATCGGATGTCAATTTGCCGCACGATTTTAATCTCTATATAATCTGTAAATATTATATTTTAATATATGTACATTATATAGTTATTACAGCTTATATATATATGTATACTATTATAATATGATGATTAAAATATATTCAAAATTGCGATTTATTTTCCAGACATGTCTCGCTATTGCCAGAAAACATAACCTTATCATTGCTTTATAGCACTATCGGTATATTATTTTCGGTGCGTTCCTTTTGGACACTTAAAGCGCTTATAAGCATTGCTTACTACGCTGTTCCATTTGGAGTTATAAGCGCTTATAAACGCATTAATGACGTCACTGTGATGTCATAACTCGTGCTCACAAATGCTTATTTCATCGAGATAGGGCAGCAAAAGCATGAGCATTCATATGGAACGCACCTATGGTATCACATGATGAATAGAAAAATGGATTTAAATTGTAATGTGATTAATATATATGATTAATATATGATTAATAATTGAAATGTGATTTAAATTGTACATCGGTATATAATGGTAAAATCTTTTCTACGTAATTCTTTAGGCGTAATATTGCAGTTTTCTCGCGATACTTATTAAGAATTAAAAGAATGTTTTCTACTTCTGTATTAAGTTTTAAAGAATCTCCATCGTTATCAAACTATATTTCGAACATTATTACAATTAGCGAACACAAAAGAACAGTCTGTTTTTCCGCCATTTTGACATGTTCACGATGCTCAGGCACCCAAAAGGAACAACTTTCCGTTTGCAATTTTAAGCGTTTAAGCAGCAAACGGAACGATTGAAAATAGCGCTTATAAGCGTGAACGCTATTTTCAATTACAGCACGTGAGCATTCATATGGAATGCACCCTTTCTCTATCACTATCATATCCCCACCTCTACAGAATAGAAAAAATGATATTTAAATTTTAGACCATTATTTCACATCTTTGCATTTAATGATGAATTTTTTATATAGATAATGGCTGTCATCTGGATACACGTGGGCATGTTGTCACATTGTTTTGATTATAATATATTTATTTAGTAATATCGTTTTACAACATTATACAACTGTGATCAAAGTGTTATCCTACTAACGAGGAGGAAAAAAAAATGCAAAAGTCAACAATCCGAAATAACTGAAGTGAAAGTAGGTAACCTACTGTCAAAGTAACCTACATTTTGAAATATGAGTAAATAACTTTTAAACTTGACACATTTTCTATTGTTTGTATAAATGAAAAAGTTATATAAATAGGTTATAATCATAATACAGTATTATATTTTATATATCTAATCAGGGTATATGTATATATATATATATATATATATATATATATATATATATATATTTAATTGACCATTTTTCATATTTATTTATTAAGACATTTATTTGCCACCGATTATATATATCACACACAAATATAACAAAAAAATATATATAAGAATATTCTCTTTAAATCATTATCTCATAATATATAAAAAAAAATGCAATACACAATAAGATATAACATATATATAAGAGATAAAGTTTTAGCATAATATGAATGTATTAGGATAAAAAAATGCAACGTAATAAAATAAATAACATAGATAAGAGGTAAAGTTATAGCATAATATATTAGAAAGGAAATTCTGGATGTTTTTCAATACCCGGTAAGAAAGCAAAATTACATACTCGTGCAGATTCACCCATATCAAGAGTATTTAACTTGTCAACATCTTCAACTTGTAATTCCCAATCAAATAGCTGGATATTTTCTTTAATTCTTGTGGGAGTTGAGCTTTTCGGTATAGCTATTATGCCCTTTTGAATAATGTGTTTAAGTACTATTTGAGCAGGAGTTTTTTTGTATTTCTCGGCAATTTCTAACACAGTAGGATTTTCTAATAAGTTTGGCACGACATCTGCCTTTCCTATCATCTTGACGAATCCACGTGTACCCAAAGGTGAATATGCTGTTATGCTAATATTATTTTTTCGACAAAATTTTACCTGAAAGAATATATAATCTTACATTATATATATATCTTACATTTATAAAAATTTATAGAAATATATTAAAAAAAAAAACACACCAATTCCTTCTGTTGCAAATATACATGCAATTCAATCTGCAAATTTGCAACGGGTAATTTAGCAAAATCCAAAATCCTTTTTATTTGACCAATATTGAAATTGGACAATCCAATTGCTTTGCAACGCTTTTCCAATACTTGTTTCTCCATTGCAGACCATATTTGCAAATGATCTGTGTTTACATCGATTCTTATTTCTCCTTTTTGATTGAATGGATTCAACTCTCCAATAACATCTTCAAATGCAAATGGAGCATGTACCAGGTAGAGATCAACATAACTCAATTGCAAATTATCAAGGGATTTCTTGAGCCACTTTTCTACACCACTGGCTCTATTACCGCCAGGTGGCAATTTTGTAACAATGAACAAATCAGATCGTTTGACTTTACCAGAATCAATCCACTTTTTCAAAACATTGCCAATAACGACTTCGTTTTCATACACTGTTGCTGTATCAATGTGTCTGTATCCCGCTGTCAAAGCAGCATCAAGAGCTACTTCTAATTCTTCCCCAGTTGCCTTTTATTGTTACAAAAAACAAATAGATTTTGTTAATATATATTTTTAATAATATATAATATATATTTATTAAATATAACACACACATATCAGAGTTTACTTGGATTATACATAATATAAATTGCTGTTTTTTTTTGTTTTTTTTTTTTAACTTACATTCCAAGTTCCAAATCCCAGAATAGGCATTGATTGCCCAGTACTCAAAAGAACACTTGAATTTGATGTCATATCTTCAATGTATCTCGAACGAACGTTGAACCAAAACTGGGAAGGATCTCAATGTGCTGCTAGAATTGAAGCTTTATCTCTCCCACTCCCTTACTTCCTATCTCATATTATCTTT
This sequence comes from Anoplolepis gracilipes, assembly GCF_047496725.1. Lineage (NCBI taxonomy): Eukaryota > Metazoa > Arthropoda > Insecta > Hymenoptera > Formicidae > Anoplolepis > Anoplolepis gracilipes. The sequence continues at coordinate 11,844,648 of NC_132977.1, read as the reverse complement.
TTTATGATTAGAGTTGCACACAAGGTGTCTTTCATTATCTGCTTATCATTATTAATAAACCATTAACAATTGAAGGGTATTTTATTATATGGTATTTGACTTATTGTTACTGGTGTGATTAGTGATAAGTGTTGTATTGTATAGATTCTGTAGACATTGACATTCAGAGATGTATGTTACATAAGTGAAATCTCTCTTTTCAAATATTTGCTGAATTTTATTATTAGAAATCAGAATCGACAACTAAAAGTGTAAATATTATTTCAATCAGGGTGTATACTCAAATTCTGTAAAAAAATTCCCTGAGAATTGCAGGATCTTCCTGGTATGCTTGTTCAAAACTCCAGGTAAAATAAAAATATTTTTAGATGCAATTTTAAAATAAGCTTATTTATTTTAACGTATCATTTTTTGATATAAACAAAAAACATATTTTTTAAAGAATTTTATATAGACAAACAAAAAATATATATATATATATATATATATATATATATATATATTTTGAGCAGATTTTAAACTTAAAATATTTTAAATTTTTATAAAAAAATTTTTAAATAAGTATTTCTTTGACATTTTTTTAAATTCCCTGAATCCTAACGAAATTCCATGAGAATTCCATGATTTTTCAAGGTATAATAAAATATTAGGTTTTCTAGGTATGATATATCATTCATTTGTATAGTTACATGCCTCGTATCTTTGTGTGTATAGAACATGTATCTTATGTAACTTATCATTAGTTTAAAGATAGATTAAAAATACTTTCAAGGCTGTAGTAATAAACAACATTCTACAATTCTATATAACTCTAGTATATTTTTCGTTATTATTTCAGATAATATCTGAGAGATTTTGTTTAAATGTACATTTGTATAAATTGTGGAGCTGACTGCAAAGAGCTTTTTAGGAGATACTGTCCTAGCGTTCTTAAAATTTTAAAATGTGTAAGTAAAACATGAATTCATATACCTGCAATGTATACTATCAATTTTACATTATATAACATATTTTAGGAAAAGTGTGGCTTATTAGCTGACAAATACATCGAATACGATCCCGTTATAGTCTTTGTCGATCTTATTCTGATAGAAAAACCAGCTTATAGACATCTCTTGTACAACAGCAATTTTAAATCGTATTGGAAATTAATTATAATATTATGGCTAGCCGAATCGTTCAGAGCTTGGTTTTCCTGCGAGATAAGAAAGACAGAATTAAACACATCAGAAGCGGATTTGATCTATAATGATGCGTCGCAAGATTATTGTAATTTTTACAGTGTATTGTTACATACAGCATTTGCCTTTGTGGCATTTATTTGTACAGTTGTTTTAGTAACCGAATTAAAATGGTTTATTATTGGCAAAAAACCGTACAAATACAGTGTGAAAGATTTAAGCCATGCTCTAATAGTTGGAGGTTGCGGCAAATTATTGGGATTTCTGGGAATAGTGTGGAGGCATATAGCCTCGGGTCCGTATTATTTTCTTATCCAAGGTTACACTGTTTTATGTCTCTTCACTGCATACTCGGGTAAGAATTTTTTCTAAAAAAAAATTACATAGGACATTCACAAAGTTTTTATTGCAACTTTAAAATCGCACATTCTATTTATAATTTATTTCTTTGATGAATTGTTTAGATATAATACATATAATATATATTTTGGTTATTTATTGCAGTTGTCTGCAAGAGTGGAAAGGGAGGCTCTTTGATTGGTTTAATTGCTGGATTTTTACTGTATAGTTACATATGTACTTCTATTTCTAAATTGCACTTAAATATTCCCAATATCACATTAACATGACATAAAGTGTCTGATATAAAACGATACAGTTTTTGATATTTAAGCATCTTTGACAGGAAGAACACTCCAACCTAATACTAGTCTATCAAATCCACAAGAAAATAAATTACACACATTATTATCTTCCAACCAAGCAACAGAACACACCATTCTACGATGACCCTGCAAATAAAATTGTTATTTCTTTTTTGTTTAATAAAATTATTTATAGTGTTGGAAATGAAAGAAAAATGCAATATAAGATTTCTGTATACATAAATAAATTATATGTAATATATTCGAAAAAACAGCCAAATACATTTTAAAATTATGTTATTTCTTTTTTGTTTAATGAAACTATTGGAAATAAAGAAAGAAATGCAATCATGCTATATATGTAAGATTTCTATGTATAATAAATTATATATAATATATTCAAAAAAATAGCCAAATATATTTAAAAATCTTCCTGTTATATTTTAATGCAATAATGCTTGTATAAAAGTTTAAGATCACTTGTAAATAATGCGTGACTTCTTACAATTCAGTCATTTTAGACTTTTAGTTAACATTATTTTAGTTAACATTAATATATTAAAAAAAAAAAAAAAAAAAAAAAATGTAAATTAATAATTTTGCTAACTGGTTCAAAAAATAAATTTTTACATAAATATAAAAATATGCATAATACATACATATATATTGTGTATATATATTACCTGTCTACTAGTTCTAGGTAATCTTGCTAGACGTTGACCACTTAAATCAAATAAACGTATCTGTCTATTATCATGTGGTATTGCTATTATCCCAGTACTAGAAACTGATAATCTGTTAGCAGCGCTATCCCCGCGTATTGTTGCTAACGGACTGCGTATATTACGTAATTCCCATACTTTGACACTTCTGTCATCTGAACCTGATACAATTTTATCTTCCTTTGTGAAAACTGCAGATGTTACTGTTCTGTAAGAAACATGTGTCAAGTATTAAACATATTCGTTTAGTATTATAAATAAATATATATAAGTTAATATTAATAATACATACTCTGTATGACCTTGAAATACTGAAACCGAATGTACCGGTTCTCTAAAATCCCATAATCGGAATGTGTTATCCCTGCTGGACGTAACACATAATCTTTGCGTGTGATGAGTCGACACATGAGTCAATTCCTGATCGTGTCCGCACAACGTATGTATAATTTCTCCGGTTTCCGTATCGTATAAATTTGCCGTTCTATCCCAAGAAGCTGTAACCAATTGTTCGGCGCCAGAGAGCCAATCGGCGGCCATTACAACACTCGAATGGCCCAGGAGTTCTCGTATTGGTGTTCTCAGAGTCGGGGGATCCTCTTGCTCGTCATTATTACTAATTAAATTATTTGTAGCAGATCGTTCAGAGCTAGCTACTGGAAGTTCCTCTAATGATGGTACTCTTTTCGGCATGTCCCAGTCAACAGCTGCCTGCCATACGTGAGCGGAACCGTCGCCACTCGCCGATAATGCTAATTCTCGGTTTGGATGGAATCGTACTGAATTTACAGATCCACTGTGTCCAATATATTGTAGTAAACATCGACTATTATCTATCGCCCATATACGTGCTGTGTGATCGGCAGAAGCAGTCGCTATGATAGGTTGTCCTGATCTGCTCACAGATATCTCCCATACACCATCTCGGTGACCCATGTATTCTCTTTGCATAGTACAAGTCATAGATGGAGTTTTGAAGCTCGATACTATTTTACTAGTCTGAGCTTTTAATTTGTGAGAAGTTTTAATCTTTTGCGCCGAGTTTGCACTCATTACTAGAAATAAAAAAAAGATCATTATAGATTCAACAACTGACTAATAATATAATTATATTCATTATTAATAAATTTAAACTATTATATAATATTTTTATATATATACACCTATAGTTTTTTCTTTTTTTTTTAATCTAAAAATGTATATAAAAATAAATGGAAAATATATAAAACTATATAATGTTACAAACTATAAAATAATGAATATATCGAAAAATTAACTTTGTCAGAGATAAAGGTAACTTTTTGATTTAATTTAATAAATATTATCCATCTCAAGATTTATTTTTTTTTTTCACATCTTATATGTGATGTATGACCAATAAACACATGTATTTATATACATATATGTAATATTAATATAATACTGCAGCAAAAGTCTTACATTTCTGTTTGGAAAGGTTTTTCGTTTCTGGGTAATCTGTAAGATCTCCAGGAGGTAAACTGCGTTCACCTGATTCATAACACTCTCTTTCAAGTCTATCATTTAGGATGTCGATCTTTTGTTGTACTGTAATCAAATACAATAGTATTAATACTTAATGCATTGAATAATTATAAAATTTAATAGAAACATACTTACATCCAACGTTTTCAGTATACAACATTTCGAATTCTTTTTCAATTTGTTGAAAGAGATCATATAAACGGCATCGCAAAGCTGGTGGGATAGGACTGTCTTCTAACTCTGAACGAAAGCTTACATAGTGCAACGCAGTAGGTTGTAAGGGAGTCGAACCGCTCTGTTGTGACTGCAGTTCTGTGTCGGTACTGCTTTGTACGCGAGGTATGGAGATCCTCTTTGCCTTTCCACTGGATTTATTTCCAGTTGTCGCTGATGGTTCTCCAGGCATGACTTATCATTTAACAAAAATGGCACAAACAACAGACGAGCATGTTCCACTAATTTAACTCTCTGCGACAATCATGCCTTAGAATGCTCGCATTATCGTTCATTGCATATGTATGACCTATCAACACAGAATATATCAATTGATTAAACATATTATCACCGAATGTGTCACGTGACATTTTCTGGTGTTAGATTGTTCCATTAAATTAATCGGCGCCAGGAATATGTTTCCGTCCATCTTATCACAAAGCCAATATCAAGATAGACTATAAATAGAGAAAACACATTCAGACAGTTGTCAGAAAAATGTGGCAGTGCATTAAATAATTCGTCTGGACGCGAGGCATCCGATATTGTACATAAATATGCATAACATACATGTGATAAATACATACGCGCCGATTTGACATTTCTCGCAATTGATATCACAGAGATTTGGAAAGATGTGTATGTTTTCACACATACTACATTTTTATATCTAATCTGACACCGATCTTCCTTTCCTGCATTATATTTAAAGCAACTGTCAGAATACCTATCACCTCAAATCGCACCGGTCTTTAGGAAGAAAGTAACAAATATGTATTCCTAATACACTGGCCATATTATTTGCACTGACGTTTAAAGACAGTTTAATTTTACTCGAGAGAATTGACAATCAATTTTGATGACGTAGATTTATTATCTCACGATCACTTTTTCCTTCGTGTGCATCACCATATGTCGAGGATAAAAATCTTTTTATTTATCGCGTATATACTTTTTATACGTCATTGCATATTTCGTTTCTTTTCGCCCCAAAATCGAATATCACGCTTGTTCCGTTTCCGTACGTGTTTTATACGCAGAATGAAGAGCACGATATATGTAAAATCATGGTGAAAAGAAAGTAAGGTGTGCTATTACGCATATTTCTGAACAGCCAATGAAATTTTGTTCCAATGGCCGCCATTTTTTAGTGGCAAATTTAAATGACGTATCACTCATTCGTGTACAAATTACATAAAATAAATAAAAGGATAAAATAAAAGAAGAAAATATAATGAATGGATTCTCAATGAATATATTATATTAAATTAAAATAAAATATCAAACACATTTATAAAAAAAATAATAATATTACAAAGAAAATAAATTTAAAATTTAAAATAAAATCAACGAACAGAATGAGTAAGAACAAAACATTTATCACAAACTTATCGCAACTTATATATACTCATTAAATATATTCATTAAATATATACATATATACGTGTTGTCCATTATTATTTCTCGTGTGTGTGATAATGCTTGCTTGTTATTATTTAAGGTGCCTTTTCATGCTGACGCTCGACGCTCATTTTCAGCGTCAAAAGACATCACGTGACCAAAAATAAAAATACCAATTCGCCAATTTTGGTCACGTGATCTGTTTTGACGCCAAAAATGAGCGTCGAGCGTCAGCATGAAAAGGCACCTTAAGAAATTCTTTCCACATTACATTTCTTAGTTATTTACTCTTACATTTTTTAATATTGCAATCATAAGTCCGATCTATCGTGGATGATTTTACTGAAAACATGAATTTATTCGTCTAAATTAATTATCTTGGATGCATCGATTCTCTTTCGTAAAGTTTTTCCTAAATTTTATATAAAATTTTTAAAAAATTTTTAAGCACATATATCATAATAATATGATCACATTATAATAATAAGAATAATAAATAAGTAAAACATGAGGACTCTAATATAATTAAATAACAAATAAAATAAGAATTGACTAATGAGAGCCAATCAGAGTGATTAAGGCACCAGATAATTGTTTAAAAATCATTAATTGTTAAAAGACAATATCGTTATTATGCCATTGCGTTTCTGATAAAACATCAAGCAGTAAAAAATTCCTTCCATATTGTTTGCTTAGTTTTACATTTTTTAGTATTGACTCAACTCTATTATTAGTCTAGGTTTAGATCCATTATGGATGACTAATTACTGAAAGCTTAGCTCTCATTAGCCCAATCCTATTTTATATGTATATATCGTAAATATATAATATATAACAAAAGGTTGTTATTCACAACAAGATATTTTTGCAGGTATATACTTAAATAAAGGACACCACAATGTGGCAAACGCAAAGTAATAATTCCAACTCAAACTCAACATCAAATAAGAAGAACAATTTACGTACTCTGGGTATGACATCTGCTGTTAGTGTGGCAGAGCCTAAACCTATTGACATTGCCAGAACTAATGAATTGAAGGAGGCCCTCAAACCCTATAATGTTTTTGAATCTGAAGAAGAGTTGAATCATAGAGTGGAGATCTTGAAGTACTTTACAAAGTTGCAATTATACAATATAATTGTGTTATTAGCTTACATTTGATTATGAGAGAAAGTTTTATATATATATATATATATATATATGTACATATAAATTATTAAAACTACTTTTATATTCTTACAGCAAACTGAATGCATTGGTCAAACAGTGGATAAGAGACACGAGCATAGCTAGAAACATGCCACCTAATGTAGCTGAACAAGTTGGTGGTAAAATATACACATTTGGTTCATATAGATTAGGCGTACATCACAAAGGCGCTGATATTGATGCATTATGTGTTGTACCACGTCATATATATAGATCCGATTATTTTACATCCTTTTTTGAACTATTGAAGATGCAAGAGGAAGTTACAGATTTAAGGGTATGTAGTTCATAAATATAGAACATATAGTTGTTTTCTTATTCAATATATATATATATTTCTCTAACACTTATGTGTATATATATATATATATATATATATATATGATAAATGTTTTTTTTTCCTCTTATTAGTATTAATATATATTTGTTCCAAACTAGTTCACAACTAAGTTATATATATATATATATATATATATATATATATATATATATATATATGTGTATGTTTAGAAATAAACATTTTTTTATTATGTGAATATATAACTAATTAAAATTAAATTTAAAAAAAGTATATATGTATGATAATTTTTGGTATACATTAAATTCTGGTATATATTAAATTTAATTTTGATCTGATCAATATTTGCAATATTTATATTTATGATGATTTATATTTATATTTTAGGCAGTGGAAGAAGCCTTTGTACCTGTCATAAAAATGAATTTTGATGGTATAGAAATTGACATGCTATTTGCAAAGTTAACTCTTAAAGAAATTCCGGATTCGATGGTTAGTAATATTTAACACTTACATGCAAAAACACTTTACAAGTTTTAGATTTTAAAAAAATTAATCTTTAATAATTTTACAGGATTTTAAGGATGACATGCTTCTCAAAAATCTTGATCACAAGTGTGTCAGGAGTCTCAACGGATGTAGAGTGACGGATGAAATATTGCGCTTAGTACCTAATATAGAAAATTTCCGATTGGCTCTTAGAGCTATAAAATTATGGGCAAAACGTAAGATGACATAATATATTAAATAACTAATAATGCACATATCTTACTTTATATTTGCTTTTTTTTTATTCTTAGGCCATGGGATATATAGCAATGTCTTAGGTTACCTTGGTGATGTATCCTGCGCGATGTTAGTTGCGCGAACGTGTCAGCTTTATCCTAACGCTGTGGCTGCAACTCTAATAAAAAAATTTTTCCTTGTATTCTCTAAATGGAAATGGCCACAACCAGTACTTTTAAAACAACCTGATAATGTCAATCTCGGTTATCCAGTTTGGGATTCAAGAGTAAAAAATTTTACTTTTATAATTTGCAAATATTGCATTTAACAATATAAATATCAAGAAAATAATATAATTATATAACGAAATTTTGAGTGCATAACATCTTATAAAATTTTAATTTTTTTTTTAGTTTTGTTTATCTTTTTATAAATCTTTTATTCGTTATTTTTTTTAGGTAAATGTGTCAGATAGATGTCATTTAATGCCAATAATTACGCCAGCATATCCTCAACAAAATTCTACCTTCAATGTATCCATGTTTACCAGAACTATCATGCAAGATGCATTTGAAAATGGACTCACTATAACTGAAGAGATCATCATTGGTAAAGCAACGTGGAATAAGTTGTTCGAACCGCCAAACTTTTTTGGAAAATATAAACATTATATCGCACTGTTGGCTAGAAGTTCAAGCGCGGAAAATCAACTTGAATGGTGTGGCCTTGTTGAGTCAAAAATACGACATTTAATAGGTAATAAAATGAAAAAAAATACATTTACAAGACTGTACATATATTTCCTTTATACTTTTATAAAAATATTTTGCTACTATTTTATCACATAATTTTAATTAACTTTTAGCATTTGCATATACATATATATATTTTTTTCTACATTTAATAATTTATATATATATATTTATTTATTTATATATTCTTTGTAATATATTGCAATATGTATTAATAATTCATGCATGCCAAATTGGCAAAATCATAACCGTTTATATAGGTACATTGGAAAGAAACCTTCACATTACCTTGGCACATATAAATCCGGAAGCTTTTCCACCATTGAATCCTGAACCAGGCAAGCATTGTTCCATGTGGTTTATCGGCCTGTCATTTGCTAAGAATGAAAGTCTCAACATTGATCTCACATATGATATCAAATCTTTTGTGGAAACAAGTAAGTGTGATTACACAAGCTTTAATATAAATATATGTATGTTTATGTACATATATATATATATATAATTATATAAGTTTGATTGTAAACGTAGAAAATATATTAACTACACATATATTTATTGCAGTTGAAAGACAAGCAGAACAAATAAATATGTTGAAGGAAGGAATGTGGATTGAAGCTAAACATGTAAAACGAAAGGACCTGCACACTTATGTATCTTCAAGTTTGGTGAAAAAAGAAAGGAAGGTAAGAAGGAAGTTTATTCCTATATACTTTAACTTTTTTTATTAATATATATTATGTGTTCTCATAATGATACTATATTTTATAGTGCTTAATCGTGCATCCTGTAATTTTTGTTTCTAGTATGTACACCGGAATGGCAATATCGCTGGAAATGGAAACAGTGGTAGTGTGTTGCCACGGCCATTTAAGAAGTAATAAAATTCGTGGTGATATAATGCCGGGTACTTGTTGTGTGAAAAATTGTAAAAGTGTAGATCCGGCCTAAGAGGTCCGACTGTATAATTTTTTCATAGTACAATTTTTATTTCTTTTATTTTTCAACTTTCTCTTAATTTTTTAAAAATTTATAAAATTTTTATACATTCTTTTTACGGTACGAATATAACGCAGATTCTTTGAACGATTGATACGTCATTGAATATTAGTCCAAAAACATGGCGAAATACCACGTGATCAAGTGCCGACAAAGGCTAGTATTCATAGTCCGATCTTATATTTAAGGTCGTCTTAAGATCTTCAACCAATAAAATGATGCTATACGGCTACTTCATTGGTTGAACGGGATCTTAAGACAATCTTAAATATTAGATCAGACTATGAATACCGACCAGAGTGCCCATACTAGTTATACTATGCGCGTACTAAGTACTATATTAGCCAATCATGGCCACTCTTCTAAAGAATGGAATGGCTATGATTGGCCAGTAGTATTTAGTACGCGTATCCATGGTGGAAAGAAAGTAAGACTTTAAAATTAAAAATTATTATTATTGTTTAATTATTATTATCTATTTTTTATTTGATAGAAAGTTTTCATAATAAAGCCTAATATTGTGCTTTAATTTGATTTCTATGACGGTCGTATTCATGAAATACCGCCCTAATCGGTCATCTGTATCAGCCTTAAACATACCTTGAAAGTTTCCCGCCAAAACATATGTCCGCGGTACGACATACTTTATTGTTGATGATATTTTCGCTTGATCTTTTAATTGTACTTTAATTTAAACAAATACTCGCGTGACATGGAAGGCTTTGACGATCCAGGAGTGTTCTTCTCGGATAACTTTGCGGTAGACAACAATGACGAAAATCGCGTAAATCTCCAACACTCGAAGAAGAAGTTTAAGGAATTCATTCGACAGTTTCACGAGGGTAACTTCAATTACAAATATCGGTAAGCAAAATATTTCATTTCATTAATTCTTTTCATACCTTGTGATTTGTTCTGATCTTTTCATATCGATCTTAAATGCATTTCATCTGTTACAATCAGGGATACCCTAAAACGTAATTACAATCTTGGTCAATACTGGCTAGAGATTAATTTGGAAGATCTAGCAGCCTTTGACGAATCCCTCGCAGAAAAAATCCAAAAGCTCCCAACAGAGTATTTGCCGATTCTAGAGGAGGCTGCGAAAGATGTCGCGGACGAACTTACAACCCCACGACCCGAAGGTGAAGAGAAAGTGGAAGATATTCAGGTGTTGTTGTGCTCGGATGCTCATCCAAGCTCTCTGAGAGGAATGAAGGTAACGTATATAAAGTCCATAAATTGCATATATATTTAGCAGTTTAAAATACAAAACGTTTGGTTAAATATAATTAAACATAATTAATGCGACAGCTTCTTTCTATTGCAGCCAGATATTGTTTCCAAACTCGTTAAGATTCCTGGTATAATTGTTTCTGCCTCTGGTATTAGAGCAAAGGCAACAAAAATTGCGATACAATGTCGCTCTTGCAAAGTTACTCAAGTCAATATTCCTATCAAGCCAGGTTTGGAAGGATATGCTTTACCTAGGAAGTGTTCTACGTAAGCACAAAGTATTTTATGGCTTGTTAATAACGTTTTATATTATAAATTATATTATAAATTTTCTATTTCTTATCAGGGAACAGGCAGGTCGACCAAGATGTCCTCTAGATCCTTTCTTTATAATGCCAGATAAGTGCCGTTGCGTGGACTTTCAAGTATTGAAGCTTCAAGAATTACCAGATCATATACCACAGGGTGAAATGCCTAGGCATTTGCAATTATATTGCGATCGATATTTATGCGACAGAATCGTGCCTGGTAATAGGGTTTTGATTCTTGGGATATATTCCATTAAAAAGGTCTCTAAAACAGGCGGCAAAGGTACAGGCAGAGAGAAGGCATTGGTAGGCGTTCGGGCTCCATATATTCGAGTTCTTGGTATCTCTGTAGATGGAGAAAACACAAACATTGGTAATAATACGGACATAATAATATAAAGAAATCTAAGAAATGAGGCATTCATAAAAAATATTGATTAGAGATTTGTGTGTTTATCTCTTGTTGTTTTACAATACAGGAACTCAACCACCTGTGTCGTCCGAAGAAGAAGATCTTTTCACCCGTTTAGCGGCAGATCCTAATTTATATGAGAGAATTGCAAAGAGCATAGCTCCTAGTATTTTTGGCGCAATAGATATCAAAAAAGCTATCGCGTGTTTATTATTTGGTGGAGCCAGAAAACTGATGCCAGATGGTTTATGTAGGAGAGGTGATATCAACGTCTTGATGTTGGGTGATCCAGGTACCGCCAAGTCGCAGTTATTGAAATTTGTAGAAAAAGTCGCTCCTATAGCTGTTTATACATCGGGAAAGGGTAGCTCCGCGGCTGGTTTGACTGCGTCCGTGTCGAGAGATCCAGTAACTGTAAGTCTACGTCCTTGTTGAAAAATAATTTTCCAATACAGTGACAAATCACCTTTTAATATAATGATAAATGTCATTGCTTTCAGAGAAATTTTGTCATGGAGGGCGGTGCAATGGTGCTCGCTGACGGTGGGGTTGTCTGCATAGATGAGTTTGACAAGATGAAAGAGGACGATAGAGTGGCGATACATGAGGCTATGGAGCAACAAACAATCTCTATAGCGAAAGCGGGGATAACGACGACCCTGAATACGCGTTGTTCTGTATTAGCGGCGGCAAATTCAGTCTTCGGTCGTTGGGACGATATAAAAGGAGAAGAAAACATAGATTTCATGCCGACGATACTGTCGCGTTTCGACACGATATTTATTGTTAAAGATGAACATGAACAAAACAAAGATATAACTCTGGCTAAACACGTTTTGAACATTCATTGTAATGCTGGCCAGATCACAGAACAATCGGTAGAGGGGGAGATACCTGTACACATTCTTAAAAAGTATATTAATTATTGCAGAACGTAAGTTTGTCGCATTTGTTATTGCATTTATCGTATAAGTGTAAACTTTATATATAATATATAATAAGTAATTGTGTTGTCTATTTTTTTTTTTTTTTTTTTTTTTTTTTATTTATGGTAGGCGTTGTGGTCCAAGACTCAGTGTAGATGCAGGAGAAAAATTGAAAAATCGTTATGTAATGATGCGAGCTGGTACAAGAGAACATGAAAAAGATTCCGAGAAAAGATTGTCTATACCTATAACAGTTCGGCAACTTGAGGCTATTATACGAATTTCCGAAGCTTTGGCCAAAATGCAGATGCAACCTTTTGCCACCGAACTCCACGTTAACGAAGCTCTAAGGCTCTTCCAAGTGTCTACATTAGAAGCAGCAATGTCTGGATCATTAGCAGGTATGCTACAAATTGATACAATTAAAAGAAAAACGTAATAGTATATTAACTTGCTCAGATTTAAATTAAAAATATTGCTTTACTTTCTTCTTTTTCTCTTTGAGTTGTATATTTAGACCTATATAAATTATAAACACTTGAATAATTTATGATTTATATATATTTCAAATCACAAATGTATAATAACTTATTTGATATGTATAACTCAAAGAAAATACAATAACTTGAGTATGTAAATATTATTTATAATACATATGATCGTTAGGAGCTGAAGGATTTACCTCAGAAGAGGATCATGAAATATTGTCTCGCATCGAAAAGCAATTGAAAAGCAGATTCCCTATCGGACATCAAGTATCTGAACAAAATATAGTGAAAGATTTTCTTAAACAATCATTTCCGGAACGGGCTATTTACAAAGTCATACATACGATGATACGTCGCGGTGAACTGCAACATCGTTTGCAACGCAAAATGTTGTACAGATTACATTGAAGAGAACGGTAAAAACTCTAATTTATAATATGTATAATGTTGTGCTTTTGTTGCGTATATGTTACATAATTCTTTGTCAACTGTTTTATTAAAAAACTAATAATTCGTATGTTAATTTACAATTATGGAAGTTCGTTTTTAAATGGATATTGTGGATGATCTTGAACTCTGAAACAGACAATTTATACAATATATATATATATAGCTGTGCAAAATTAAAAATTATCATACTTTTTCTTTTTTAAATAACAAACTTTTGAGAAACTGATACCAAGTTAGTTTTATATTGTGTATCATTTACTAATGTGTATCTAAATATTATATAAATATATGATTTTTATATATATTAGAATGTATGAAAATTTTCTCTCTTTAAGTACATTTGCGGAATAAATATAAAATAATATCCATACTCAAAAACTTACCCTTTAAAGAATAAAAAGTTAAAAATTCTTCCATTAGCACCTTTATCTAAAGTACTTAAGACTCTCATATCATCTTCTGTTAAGGCGAAATCGAATAAATCAATATTCAATTTAATTCTTTCGGGAGATGAACTCTTGGGAATAATTACAATGTCCAATTGCAGTAAATAACGTAATAAGACTTGTGCTGTTGTCTTTTTATGTTTCGCAGCGATATCTTGTATGATCGGATGGTTTAATAAGTCGGGGGATTTGTCTAAAGTATATTTATATTTTGTCTCAAAGTGCGTTTTTGCAGCTGGAGAGCCCAGTGGACTGTAACCCGTTATAACAATATTGTACTCCTTACAAAAATCTCGAATTGATTTCTGCTGCAAATATGCATGTAACTCCACCTAACAAAAAAAAAAAAAAAAAAAAAAAAAAAAAAAAACACATTTTGAAACTTATTTAACAGACGAAATTACATAGATGATTAAATCTATGACTTACCTGTAGATTACTTGGTTTAATCTGTGCATTTTCCCAGATAGTCGAAATTTGTTCCTCGTTAAAGTTGCTCAAACCTATGGATCTGGTACGCCCTAATTTAACTTGCTCCTCCATTTCCTACAAAATAATCTCAATTTCTTACAGCTCTCTTCATAATGTAATGTAATATCTTAGACACGCACCTTCCATACTGAAACAGGATCTGTATCAAAGTCGAGTACGTAACTTCCATCTTCATGGGTCGCGGCAGCGCCCGTCTTTTCGTCAAATTTAAATGTAAATGGCAAATGAATAAGGTACATGTCTAAGTAATCCAATCCGAGCTTCTCCAACGACAGCTTGATGAATTTTTCTACGTCGGATGGTCGATTACCAAAGTGGGGCAACTGAAAGATTACAAGACAACTTTCAAAGTAAACCGATTACTTAAAATACGACCAGCATTGTAATATTAAGCAGTAAATCGTGATTGAATTCTCGTCGATACGTTACTTTGGTCGTGATAAAAAGGTCCTTCCTAGTACCACCTTTTTCAAACCATTTTTTTAAAGCTTTACCAATCGCCTCTTCATTATTATAATTTGTCGCTGTATCGATATGCCTGTAGCCACATTCCAAAGCGGTGCTTACAGCGGTCTCGATTTCTTGCGGTTTAGCCTGGAAAAAGAAAAATTATATATATTTACATATTTATATATATTACATATTTTTTTGTGTTATCACTAAATTAATTATTTTATATATATATATAAAATAATTAATTTAGTGATAACGCAAAAAAATATGTAATTAATGGTACACGCATCTCGTTGGTTTACCATAAACAGTCTGATATTATTTTACCTGCCATGTCCCCAGCCCTACTGTCGGCATATCATATCCGGACAGCAACCGTACAGAACGCATGCTTGTTGAGATTCTCCTCGTTGATATTCTAGTGTAACAACAGAACGGTATTAAATGTATGAAAGTAGCATACACTGTCATTTAGAAATAATTCCACGATACCGTACCGATCCTTCTTAATTAAGTTTAGATGTCAAAGATTAAGTGTGTTACTCTTAGATAGGCCGTTTTCTAAAATTAGAATAATCGTATACTCTCTCTAGCGTATAAAACACGCGTGTATCCAAGATCCCCGCGCGTCACATATATATATAGTCTCGCAAAGTCGTATTGATTCAAAGAGGGTTGTGCGGGTAATAATGGATTTAAATAAAAAGCAACATATACACTCGTCTTTCGCATTAATTAAAAATGAAAAAATGAGAAATGATAAATACAAATAATATACCTGAAGTATAATCTTAGAAATATTATCGCCTCTGTTATGAATTGTGTAATCTACAACTAAATTATTCAAATTGGCACGAATATGTCTCGTTCAATATCTCATTCAATTTTCACGATGTTTCCTCGAGATATTTCAAACAATGAGCTAAAACAAACGACTCCATAAAACTGAATATTGAAGAGTATAATAGCGATAAAAGATATACGTAGGTCCGATAATAAAGATATGCAGATACCAAGGATCTGATAATAATAAAGGTATTATTATATATATATATATATATATATATATATATAAAATATATTTATATTTGTCATGTGTAAAATATAAATTACTTCCGTGCCATAAGTTTAATCTTAGAAATTATTTTTTATACAAGAATAAAATATTTTTTTATAAAAAAAATATAGCACAATATTACGCATATATCTCATATTTCTTTTAAATATATTTTAATCCTACAATAACGCGCGATTGAAAGAAAAATAATATATCGCGTTATTGCGGTAAATAACATACTTGATTTTCATACAAGTTTCGTGCAGTTCCTCTATTTCAACTTGGAATTGAAATCTGCATACCCTTTAAATTGCTATACATATCTTAGTTATAAGACATATATAATTTTATGTATTTTAAACATTTGTTTATTAAATGTTTTACATTTACAAATATATATAATGCAGTACAAAAAATGTTTAGTATCTAGTCTTACAATGATAACATACATTCCAATCACTCGTCATCTCAACGATTTCACATGATTATTATGAAAAAATATATTCTTCGATTTTGATAGTATCACTTATAAGAGAGCCATGTATGCACTGTCTGTTAAACTATACAGTATTTCTACAGGCTTTGCTTTTTCATTACGTAATTCCTTCATTTCCTCACATATCTGTTTAATATATTTTTTATGCCGTGCGTGTCTGTAAAAATATATATATTTGTTTATATGTAACATTCAAGATTTTACATACATTCTCTTAATATAATATTTATTCCCGTTATATTCACATAATATATAGAATATATATATATATATATATATATATATATATATATATATATATATATATATAATCAATTATACTCACTTGTCTATCACAAATTGAATGCTCTTTTGAAATGCCTGTTCTTCCTCGTCAATTTCCAGATAACTGATTATCGTTCTTATAACGGACATTTCCAAAAAGACTGCAAAGATTTCTACAGAAACTTTAGGGGATATTCTTTGTAAGTAAGATGACATTTGTGCTAGTATGGTATTCTTAAAACTTCTTCTACCACTACCAGACAGCTTGTCGCGTTCGGAGAGGATAAAATTGATATTAATATTGACCGGATTACTCGGCGCTATTGACACATCGTTCGCGTTCACTTTACTTTCAGATCTGTTTAATATCGGTAACGCGGTTTCCGACTGTCGTTGTAAATACTCGACAATGTCCTGTATGGTGTTCCATTTCTTTTCTTGGAATCGATCTCTTTCCCACGTTTGCACCTTTAACGTGCCGTTCCTTAACAATACTATATGACTTATAGAATTTTCTCGGCAGTATTCTAATATTTCTTCCATAGTGCATAGATCCAGTATCGTTACTTTTAATCCTAATGACCAGATTTCTCGCAATATATTTATCATCTCTCTTTCCCTTCTGCCCTCGCTTCCTGGACTGCTCTCGCAACACACAGCTACGTCGATGCAACCGCATTTACTCTCACCATTCAGATTCTCGCATGCCTCGGTAACGGCAGATACCAATTTATCTAATGATATGCTAATACCAGCGCCGTATTGTTTCATTTCTTTACTCGCCATTCCGGTGCGCTCCAAAACCTTTCTGAACGACATCAGCATCTTGTCATATCGACCGCCGGCAGCTATGACATCTTGACCACCTCGCTTTCGTCTATGTTTTAATTCGCAAGTTATCTGATATATCACACCACTATATTGTTGTACATTATACGTTAATAAAGGTACGACGGTAATAGGCCACTGTAACAAAAGATACAAATTTATACAAACATAGTTTATACAAATTGTATAAACATGTATATAATATGTATATATATAGTGTATGGTATTACCTTGACACCCAAACCTTCTACAATAGATATTACAGCCTCTATGTCTTTCAAGCCTTCTTTGGCTAAACCCGCGACCTCTCCTTTTCTTCTCGTTATTGTTCTTAAGACACTGGAGATTTTCGCAACGGAACTTTCCGTTTCGAGTAAATTGAAAAGCGTTTCCATAGCTTGATCGGTAAGGCACAAGCTTATTAAGTGTGTTTGAACTTGGAATTTCGTTAATTTTCCATCACGAGCGTCTTGCAATATGGAATATATATCCTGATACTTGTCCTTCTCCACGCCACAGTACATCAATACGGCTTGTAACAGTGACGTGTGATTCAAACGCACAATGAAATTATATTCCCGGATCTGCGGTAATTCGTTAAAGATCTCCCATATGATAAAAATCAGTTCTGCCTCGATCATTAAGTTGTCTATAGGACTAATGATATCAAAAGCGCATTCATACAATTCCCTTGGATGAAATCCTCGAGCCTACAATAATTTGCGATTACTCATGTGTTGTACGTTTTATTTACTTTTATTCGTAAATTTATTTCATAAAATGCATCGACTTTTTTTTTAATCTCATGTTGGAAAAAGCTGCTTATAAGATCTCTCATAGCATACCTTTTTCTCTCTGAAGACACGTTCGATAGCATATCTTCGAATATGCGAAACATTGTTCCACACAATATATCGGGCGAAAGGAGTACGAAGATCGTGGGGTATAGAAACGATGCTACCGGTGCGCGTCATCAGTTTCACGCTGTGCTCGGTAAAGTTAGAATGCTGAACGGATTTGGGCATCAACAACGGAGTCGTGATATATACTCCGCCATGCTTTTGAAATATCTCGACGATCTTTTGCTTCACGCTTTCTTGTAGAACTTGCTTTTTTGAGGAAAGAACACTTGGCATTCCCCTAGCGGGCAAATTCATGTCATAAGTAATATCCTCGGCCGGCGTAACGTCTTGCGTGAAACATGATGCCACTAAATATTTGTATGCTTTACTTTGACTGTTGGATAATGTATGGCGCACCATCTCTTGCAATTCCGTCTCTTCTAACTGAGGTGGCGGCAAGTACGCGGAAGAGAGCAATTCTTGGGCGGTAGGACGTTGACTGGGATCGTGATTCAGCAGCCAGCTGACGAAAATAAAAAAAGTTTAGTTGCATCTTTTTTTAATATGACTGAGAATAATTTATATAATCTTATTAAAAATTTAATTTTTTACCGTATAATATAAACTTGATGTGGCATATCTGTTTCCACTATATCGGAAGGAAAGACGATCTCTTTAGAACGCAAATTCAACAAAATCTTTACACGTTCCATTCCAGTAGTTAATGGCTTGTACGTCATTTCAAAGAAGATAATTCCCAAGCTGTAAATGTCCACCTTTTGATTGTAGATTGCTTTGGCAGTTTTCGCGGAAAGTTCAGGAGCTACGTATAAAGCTGTACCAACTTGACCAGTAAGAGATCCCAATTCTTCTACATCAAAACTTCCACCTAGAGATATAAATTGTATAAGATGTATAAAAATTGATTATTAAAATTAACATTAATTATTTGTTACAATTGTTATATATAGACACTCGCGCGTACCTTTCTCGAACTGCGATTCCTTGTCAGCATCAATGTGAACTAACGTCGATAATATATTAGTCGTCGCTAATCCAAAGTCTCCTATCTTGACGTGATCGTTGCTATCGAGAAAAATGTTTACGGGTTTCAAATCTCTATGTATCATACCCTGTTGATGAATATGCGCTAAGCCTTCTACAATCTCTCGAAATAATCTCCAGACGCGTTCCTCATCTTCGTATAAATTGTTATCTATGGCAGTTCTTAATGTGCTTTTCTCGCAAAATTCCATTTGTATGTACATAAATTGTATTTCCTTCACAGTTACGTCTTCGGAAGCAGGTTCAACGTCTTTGGCATCATTTTTTGAAACATCCGGCGTCATTACAGACTTTTGTGATATACCGTCTCTCTCAAACTCGATACTATCGGAAGACTCAATACATAGTAAGGTACGCATTCTGTGAAAGATATAAATTGCATTAGTTCCTTTTTTTAACTTTTTTGCACAATATATTATTTTTTTTTTTTTACAATATAAATTATGCAAAACATAAAGAGCCAATAAGCTGTAATAATGAATTAAAATATTAATTATAGAATTTTCTCTCATGTCTAGAAAAAAGTTGTCTTACAGAAAAGCGCAATGTTCTTCGCTATCAGAATCGGTTGAAGTATCACTGTTATCGTCATCACTATCGTTAGCACCATTTGCTCGAGATTCGTACGATATATTCCATTCAACGTCGCGTAAAGGTGGAGCAAATTTTTCTATTTCATCACTTTCCAGTTGCTAAAAATTCAAATCACACATCTATATATCACAAATCTGTTATTATTAATTTATAATTTAATATAAATATAAATCATAATTTAATATAAATATAATTAAATTTTAATATATTTTTAATATAATTAAATTTTAATATACTTGAAGTTTTTTTTTAATAAAAATTCAACTATATAAAATAAGACATTGTTATAACTTTGTTATTAATAAAAGCAACTTATGTAAATAATGTACTTACATTGACTATGTCTACTTTGTCTTGTGTGGTGGCTGTTCTCTCCGAAGATGTGGTAATTGGTGTAAACTGATTATGCCTGACAGAATCATCCAAAGTAGCACTTTCAATCCATGAATTATAATAACGTACGACATTCTCATGATTCATTCTAGAAAGCAATTTCACTTCGCGTGTAATCTTCTTATTCAGTTGTTTATTTTTCGGATTCAGTTCTATTCGTTTGATAGCATAGATTCCACCATCTAATTTATTTCGTACTTTCAAGACGTCGCCAAAGGCTCCTTTCCCTAACCATTTTAAAACTTCAAATTCGTTCTGTATTCGCGATTGTCCGTCCATCGATGGTAAATGCAATTGAATGTCGTTATCTGGTTCCTCTGGCTCTAAATCTTTCTCTATCTCATTATGAACCGGCGTTAAGGGCGATAAACCTCGTTCTAATGGCGTTCTTATAAAACTATGTTGATATAATTGTTCCGCGGACCAACGCATTCTCTCGTCGTCGATAAGACATTTTGAAATAAAATCTCTCAAGTGAAGCTGAAAAGAAAATTATTTAGGGCGCACATGTCGATCAGTTATTAATGTTATACACTGCACAAAAAAAAAATCTACCTGTGAAATTTCTGTTACATCAATTTCCTCTCCAGATATGATAGTCCCTTTTAACAATGAAAGCAATAAAATTCCAAATCTGTATATGTCTGCCTTCTTGCCTCCTCGGCCTTGAATTGTTGGAAAATCGTTTTCAGTCTTTGCTAAGGAGTTTGAATGATACATGTCTGATAATCTCTTATCTAAAGAGTAATCTGATAATCTTACAACACCCGTGCGATCTATATAAACGCTGGTGTCGCGCAAATCCTTATGTACCACATTATTTTCATGAAGATATCGTAACGCATCGAGAACACCATTTGCTAGATACCTCAATATGTCAATATCGATCGGAATGTTTGCCATCAAAAAAACCGAGCATGTGGTTCCAACCTACTTTTACACACAAATGAGAAAACTTACTCTTATAATTTCGTAGAATATATATACTATTACAAAACAAAATATATTTTGTATTATATATTTTTACATACCACAAATTCTTGTAGTATGTAAATTACTACACTGTTGTTATTTTGTAAATATTTCATATTTAAATAATGAACAAGATTTGGATGATGTAGTTTGTACAAATGATTGAGTTCTTGTTCCAAGCCGGCGATTTGTTTCATGGCGTGATGTATATCGATAGCTTCTTGAGTAGAATCACAATCATTCGACATTGAGCATTTTAATGTCCACTCTGTGATAGCCAATAATTCTCCAGTGGTCATATCCACGCCAGCGTATACCACAGAACCTTTTCCACTGTGACCCAAGCATTTCCCTCGGTGTACTTGCCTCTCGCCTTTATTACTGTCAAAATGCATAAGCTTGGTACCTCTGTGCTCACATAGTGAGCCTTCGGAACTTTCCGATGTGCTAACACATCTACGTCTAAAGCGATTTGTCCCTTTTTCGTGCGGAGACGATGGTATGGATCTAAAGACAGTATCGGAGTCTGTGGCCAATCGGATTGTTTCTTTCCGATTACGCATCTCAGCTTTTTTTAGAGCTTCTTGACGTTTCTGTATGGCATCTAGCAATACCTGGTGATGAAATAAAATAATTAAGACTGCGTAAGGTTACATCAACAATATATACATACACACAGACAAAGAAATATAAATTCAAACCTGTCTTTCTTTATCTTCTTTCATCTGTTTTTCTTGCATCTCACACTGTATTCTTTCCTGACGTCTAGATACCATTTCTTCATAAAAACTACTATAACCTGGTTTATTATGCTCGTGCAAGTATTTTTGAACATGTTGACTAAATTCAAAAATCATAACTTCACCCTTTAATTTTTCTGCCAAGTTCTCGAGCTCTGATGATAAAACTGCCACTTGTTGATAAGACAAACCTCTGCTATCTTGCAATTGAATAGTTGGCACTCTAAAAAATATCATAAATAAATTATGTATAAATGACAAAGTTAAAATTTTTATTTGAAAGATCAATATTTTTAGACTTACTCGTCAGGATACTTGTCGCTGCACATAATGTGTAAATCTATTTGCGCATAGACCTCGGCTGGTCCAGACATACCTTTCTGTGGTGTCAAGGTAACAACAATATCCAGGGGTTGCCATTTTTTTTTATTCTTATTCTTTCTTAAATCGCGTAATTCATCACCAAAAATGGACTGTTACAAACAATAACATAGAATCATTAAAAGAATATACAACACAGTTTGGAAAAAGTATAGACTTGTGCCATGTATTTTTGTAAATATATTTTAATAAATACCTTCAAAACTTCTAATTCATTTTGTTGCCGATCCTTACACGATTCAATATGAGACATCTTGCAATGCTGCTATTCACCCATTTTATGCAGATTAGTGTTTTAGAATTTAACAAGAAAAATCTGAAAAGAATTACACACGTTAAATTTCACACATACATACACACACATATATATATATATATATATATATATATATATATATATAATATTTCGGTATTGTATATTTCGAAAATAAAATTGACAAGGCGACATAAAGTGACAATAATCGGCGCGATTAAACATGTACAATCAACATGTATAATCTCTATGTAGAAGTTTACTGTATACCCACATGCCTACATATTTCGAGAAATGCACGTGTAGAAAAAATGCGTGAGGGTGAATAAAATCGAAAAACTATTTCTTTACCTGAATTCGTCAAGTTTACATGCTTCGTGATATGCAACGTTTTAAAATAAATTTTCTTTTTGTGCCTCAAGTTTGATTAATTCTCGCTGCTCTACAAATCAAATCGCACACAATCACATTTTTTCGCTCATCGATATATAATACAGTACCGTGCAATACAACGCGATAAAATAACATCATCTGTGTACAACCTGATGCAATGAATATCTAGATACGTCATCTCGATTACGATTTCTATTGCCCAATCAGAGCGCAGGATTTTTTTGCCCCAAGAATATCGGTTAAGATTCTAGAAACTATTTGTCCGATAGCCAATTGAGAATACGGCAAAATTTTGTCGTCTAGTGTAACCTTGCCTTTGTCAGTCATGATCATTTCGGTGGATACAGGTAACCGATTCTTGTGCGATTGTAAGAGGGAGAAATCACCTGAAATCTCGAGTAAAATTGAGTAAAACGCCACAAAATGGTTAGTTTACTTGATTAATATTAATATAATTAATTCTTGCATTAATATATTTATATTATCATTTTTTTAGCGAAATCTACGTTGCATTTAGGCCAATAAAACATGTGACGATATAACCTCAATGTGACAGATACATCAATTTTTTTTTCCTACATGTGTATACCAGTATATATATATATATATAAAGGAAATTGTTTATTGCAGAAACCCCTGATGTTACACGGGCACGAGCGTGCCATCACCAAGATAAAATATAATAGGGAAGGAGACTTGGTGTTCTCTGCTAGTAAGGATAAGCAGCCTAATGTTTGGTACGCCCTGAACGGGGAGCGTCTTGGGACTTTTAACGGCCACAACGGTTCCGTATGGTGTATCGATGTCAACTGGGATACCACACGGCTGTTATCCGGCAGTGGTGACAATACGCTCAGAGTGTGGGATTGTCAAACTGGTTTGTACATTATATAATAAAGATGAACGATAATTAATGTATTTTGTTTGCATATGCGACGTACATGTAATTGTGTTTTTTTTTTTATAATTTTGTTTAGGCAAAGAGATAGGTCAATTGAGCACAAACAGTTCTGTAAGAGCGTGTGGTTTCAGTTATTCAGCAAACCTTGCTGTATTTTCTACTGATAAAGCCTTAGGTCATCAGTGCGAGATGTTTATTATGGATGTACGAAATGTCGATTCTACATTATCGCAGGAAGATGCGATCTCTAGAATTTCCGTCAATGGCCCTAGAATTTCCGCTATATTATGGGGTGCCCTGGATGAAACTATTATTACAGGTCACGAGGATGGCGAGATTAAACTTTGGGACGTGAGGGTGAGTGTCTTTATTGCAATGACAATTATCGTGGAAATATCTGATAATAATTTATATCGTTTGTAATGTTTACAGACAGGGAAAAAGTTGTCTAGCGTCAAAGGTCACAAATCACAGATAAACGATATGCAATGTAACAAAGATGGCACCATGTTTGTAACCGCATCCAAAGATCATACAGCAAAACTTTTTGATAGTGAATCCTTGGTGCTATTGAAGACATACAAGACAGAAAGACCCGTAAATTCTGCTACAATATCACCAATTTTTGATCATGTAAGAAAGTTGTTACCTTATGTTAGTCATCATCATATTATATGTCACATCTTGAAATCTTGAAAAAAAAGTAAAATATTAGTATAATTGCAGTTAGGAAATATAAATCGTATATAAATTGAACGTTACACTCTACTAAGTAAATGTTTTTTTCTAGGTGGTTCTTGGTGGTGGTCAAGACGCTATGGATGTCACTACAACGTCCGCGCGACAAGGCAAATTTGATTCACGATTCTTCCATTTAGTGTTTGAAGAGGAATTTGCACGTTTGAAAGGGCACTTTGGTCCTATTAATTCTCTTGCTTTTCATCCTAATGGTCGTAGTTACTCTACAGGTGGAGAAGATGGATATATTCGTATTAATAATTTCGATCAATCTTACTTCGACTTCCATTTCGAATATTAAATTTATCAATTGAAAGACATATTTACATAATAAAATGTATATATTATTCTATCAGAATAAAATACAACTGTGTAATCATTTTTCCAAACTACATGATGTCAAACAACAAGAGTTTTTACAAAATAAAATTGATAAAACATCCCATAATAATAAATGTTTGTTAAATGTATGAAGTATTTTTAATAATTAAAGAATATAAAGAAATTTTAGAAAAAAATAAAATTCCTCATATTTTAAAGCTTTGAAATAATGTATCAAATATATGAAATATATCTAAAATATGTCAATAAAATATAATAAATTTGTCACAATTAATATTCATAAATATGTGCTTTATAACTTTTGTAGATATCTATCACTGTAAGGTATCCTTTCCAATAATGTAATCTTTTTTTCATTTATTTTCTTATTTTTTAATTCTACATTTTTCAGCAGATGCCAGTATTTCAGTGTATTTAATTTGTTTCACTTAACTTAAAATATATTAAAATATTGAGTATATTTTGGACTCTTAATAAAGAAAAGAAAATGAAATATATTTCTGGAAATACTCCTCTGTATATAATCCCATGGATGTATAATATGTAAGTATAATCATAATTTTTTATACATACTTTTTAAAGGAGTGGATAAAATAGGCTTTGAAATATATAGATATATTGAGACTATATTTTCTTATTTAGATCACAAACTCTGTTGTGGTCTTTAATGAATAATAAGTCTCAGAGTGTAGCGCATATCGTACAAGTTTTAGTTCAATGTTGGTACACTTTATTTTTGTAATCATATAATATTGTACAAATTATTACAATAAACTATATATTTCTGTAATTATGTCTGTTTCTTAGTTTTACCAACATGGCTTGCCATAAGCGTTTGGCAAGGTAGCAGAATTAAATAATACAGCCATACAGTGCAAAAACGCACTATCTTATATTTCTTTTTTTCACTGATTACGATTTTTTTCCCTCTAAAATTATATCCTACAGTAACGTACAAAAATTATCGGGACAAATTGAAATTACTAAATTAAACCCGCGTTAATTTTTTTAACGACTATCTACATATTGATGTAATCCTATAATCGTTCCGGAGTGTATACAAGAAGAAAATGAAATGAATAGTCTCTTCTTGTACTACACTATTGCTCTATACTATTATAATTTTACATATTTATATATATAATATCTTGTGTTTTTGCGAACGTTTTATATTATATATATACATATATAAATGTAGATGTACGCGTCGCGTTGTGTGCTAACAGGATCAATGTTCCGTTTTATATTCACGTTTATCGTTTATCAGAAAAAATGTATACACGAGCGTGTGTATTTGTGTGCCATCCTATTTTATTGATATATTTCTTTATATTATATCCTATATTAATGTACATTTTTGTTTGTTCTTATAAGAGCGCAAAAATAAAATCGAATATTTTCTGCTTTTTATTACAGTATACGTGACTAAAGAGGGAGGGATCAAACTTATGATAATATATAGATATACAATTTACACAAGTTCCAATTAAAAAAAAAAACAATTATTTCTCATGTTGTACATCATAAATTATTCCATACACACAGTTTCATGAAATATCATAAATAAGAATAATGACGATAATTTCACTAACTGTTAATTAAAAAACGTATGATAGCGAAATGAGAGAGTACAATATGTATAAGATTTAAAGAACCACATAGGTAGCTAGTATACACTTGTCGTTAGTACCTGTGTACTATAGATTCACGTGACAGTCGAGGGCACTCTGGTCAATTAGTACAACTTATCGCATTGTTTATCATTCGGAAACCGTTCCGCAAACATGATGTCTTCTTATCAAACCGGAGATTAAGGACAGTTTCATTGTCCCGCGAGTAGTCATATTAATTAGCGTCGATAACAAAATAGAATAAATTCGAATATATATTTATCTTAGAAAAAGAATTTACATTATAGAGAATTCGCTATGTAA
The DNA here is from genome assembly GCF_047496725.1 of Anoplolepis gracilipes. Lineage (NCBI taxonomy): Eukaryota > Metazoa > Arthropoda > Insecta > Hymenoptera > Formicidae > Anoplolepis > Anoplolepis gracilipes. The sequence continues at coordinate 11,817,595 of NC_132977.1, read as the reverse complement.
GAGAATAATCGCGTTGCGACGTATCGAAGGTAGATATACTCTATGTCGCGCGCGAGAGAGTCCGTGTTACACATAGGCGTTTATAGGTCGGGAGTATGCAGCTCTAGGAGTTAACCAAGGAGTCAGACTGAAGGCCACCCTTTAATGTTTTTTACAGTCTATTTTATGTAGGTCCGATAACAATAATAAAAATTCTTAAATAAATATATCGGTGTAATCATTGATGGAATATTGTTATGCAGTCAATTAGATTCCTGTCGTCAAAAGAGTCGTCTTTTCTTTCCTTTTTTTTTTCTTTTTTTCCCGTTTAGGTGTTTTTAAAATTCGCGTCTTAAGCATAGTATACACATGTACACGGCACGTTAATCACTGTACATCCGTCAGTGATCGGTATGGAGTACCACAAAGAGTTATGCGAAATTCGATTGGACAAGACACAAGTATCACTCAAGCTCATCATTGCTATTTTCCTCTGCCTTGAGTCGCACCGGATCTAGTTGTGGGTTTCGCTGGTTGCGGGATAATCGTAATCTCGTCGTTAATCTTCAGTGGTTTTAAAAGCGAATCGTTCGATCTGGACGATGGAGATGCAGGTGCATTTTTCTTGTCCATTACTCTCTTCGCCACGACACTGTGCGCCGAGTACACGTGATTCTCGAATTGCTTGTACATTCCAAATGTGGCAGTGCAAACTGTACATTTATACGATAGATGTGCCGGCTTTAATGTCATCCCGTGATCTCGAGCAACATGATTTAATAACTTCCATTGATATACCTGTGAAATTATTATAAAATCAAAATCATAGCTCTCAACTCTGCTCCTTCATCGTGCGTTCGTTTTTTATATTCTCTTTCTCTCGAAAATGTGTTTTTATTTGAAAAAATTGTAGAAAGGATAAACTTACTCTGCCACAAGCCGGACAACGACCTGCATCCTTTCCTTTATTTGCCGCTTCTTGCATGCTGGATGTGACCAGCCCGTGAGATCCCAACAAGTGTCTTTCCAAACCCTATAAAAAAAAAAATGTAAATATTATCATGAATACGTTAATGGCAACGCGCACGCGATCAAATCTCATATAAAATTTATATTTTGTCAAAATTAATGTAGATGAAACGTGACTGTGAAAATATCAATATGTATTTTCTTATACATGCAAAAAAAATCTATATTTTAAATATAAAATTAATTTTAAAAATTTCTCATGTGTTAATTAATTACAAATTTTACCTGATCTGTGAAAAATCGGAATTGGCATTTCTGGCAGTTTAATGGAGGTCTATTATAAATCATCTTTGGATGTATTTTTACTTTGTGGATCCATTGCATGTGATTTCGTAATTGTTCTAGATCCTAAAATACGATAAAATGTAATGCAAAATACTTGAAAAAGATTGACATTATTATACAATATATACATATGATGGTTTTATAACAGCTGCTAAGTAATAATTAATCTTATCATATATAATTTTGTCAGTGTGTAATATAATATAATCAGAAATATACTTTTTTATATCACTGTCATATAAACTTGAATCTATAAACTCAATATACAACTCAATATACTTATATACTTATACAATTTAAATTTAAGTAATAAATTTGTCAAGTAATAAAATTATTAACTAATAAATTTTATTCGATAGTTATTAAAAAATATTTTGATGAAATTTTCAAATTTCTTTTTTAAATGTAGTTTTGATTAATTAGCTTACATGGGAATAAAAGTCTGATTTATTGTATATTACTTACCTTAATATATCCGTCACAAATTTCACATATAACAAATGTATTTTTTCCTCCAGATTTTGAAGAAGTTCCTGATCCTGGAATGGAGGTTTGAGATGTCGTACGTGGTAATGGAGTAATAGATATACTCGGCTGACTCAATAGCTTTGCTGTGGGATTTTTTGGACTGGCTGTTGTATTCTGAAAAATATAAAGTACTTATGTTATTTAGGATATAAAAATTCGTCAATGTAATGTTATTTTCTTAAATCATACTGACAAATATCTTTCATTAGTAATAGCCACCTGAAAAATCTTACATCAAGGTAATATATTTCTTAGATTGCTCTATCTTTACATAATGTGTATATGTGTATAAGTGTATTCTTTCATCGAATTTAATAACTAAAAAAAATCATAATTTTGTCTTTTACAAAGTCTTTTCCAATAATTATTTATTAAAAATATATCAAAATTATCGTTTCTCTATCTTATTAATTTTTTTTTTTCTTTTGACTATGTAGCAATTTATTACTTTTTTAAAGATTAAGATAAATATCAGTATTTTGATAGTAAAATATTATATATATATATATATTTTTTTTTAGTGTAATCATGCTGTTATATTGACATGAAGGAATGGATAAAAAATATTCAGAATAATATATATATATAATTGGTCTAGTAAGTGGTAAGAGTAAATATGTGGGGAATTATGTTGTTGTATGTTAAGTATTAAGTCTTCTAAAGTCGTTCTACAACAAATACGTTTGATCAAAGACTTAAGCAATATTATAAAAAAAAAAAAGAAAAAATTTTTTTTGCGCCCCTGCAAAACACATCATTCATGCGATCTCACATATATCACGAAATCAGTTACACTTTCTCCCCGATTATTTTCCAATATTTATTTACCTGTGATGAGGACAACCTAGACAGAGAGTCGATTACGTTGGGTACAAGTGCAATTGGTGTGGGTTGACCGGAACTGCCGCCGCTACTGCTACTCACTCCCGAGACAGCCGACATGACAGTCCCAGAACCACCCACCACCTGCCACCACCCATATATCTTTTTTACTAGTTCTTGGAGCCTCGAGTGTATTTAAAGTGTGACAGTTTGAGTGTGTACGCATATTTTCATCATTATAAAAAAATCAGAGAATGCGTACGTTATAAAATATTAATGCATTTCTATTATTACGTCGTTAAATAACTTTAATGTGACAGACAAAACAACATGTATGTGTGTGTATGTGTGTTATTAGGATTTAATTATTTTCAATTTAATTTTCACTCAAAACTGAAAGTTTTCTCTCAAATATAACATAGGATTATATAAGATATAAAAATATAAAATATAAAAATGTTTTGTATAATTTTGAGTGTTTGTCATATAATATATTATGAATTAAAATAACAAATAACTTTTCAAAAAAAAAAAAAAAAAAAAAAAAAAACTTTTTTATTAACAAAAAATTAGCTTATATAAATTAATGTTCACATCATGATGCATATACTATTAAACATTTTAAAAAATTTAACGAGTATACTCAAAAACATTTCCACTCTTGCTTTGATTCCAGTTTAGCATTTATAAATATGCATTAATAAGTTTATGCTATTCTGCCTTTGGTGAATATTGTTACATAAGATATTAATTTGTAAAATAAAATGTAATATTCATGCTTACGCCTAGAAGATTCAACAGCTAGTATTATAGTATAGCCTTGTAGTGTACAGATTGTAGATATAATTTAATATACGATAATATTTAAACTTTTATGCAAAATATGTAAATTGTGGCTTTCTATCAAACTTATATTAATCAAATTTAAATTTAAGAAGGGCATGACACTTGTCACGATTTTCATCACCCTTGTAAGCACAGATTTTGCAAAAATACGTTAAAAAAATTATATATATATATATATATATATAAGTACAGCAGTTATAATAAATTATATATTGTACTGATATGTTTTGTGTGTTAAGGCCTTTCTAAAATATCACAACAGTAAATATATGCGGCCACATTTACAACATGAATAATGTTTTAAATAAAAAAAAAAAAAAAACTTGTCTTGCTCATTTATTGCAACATATTCTCTTTTCGAGTTTCGTGAAGCAACGTGAATTTACAACTTTTAGTCCGCTTTAATTTTAGCTAATTGAATTTTACTTTTCAAAATTTATCTCTGAGTTTATATGTTAGTGTTGCGTATAGTAAGAAGTATATATTTATATATAAAGAATAAATGCTATTTTTTACCTGGAATATTTGATTACTACCAAATTGGTATGACGTGGGTACTAATAAACCGGAAGATGTAGGACGGTACATCATTCCTGCAACATTGTCTGAAATACGATTTACATAAATATTGTATAATATGAAAAAATGTCTGTGGGTGAAAAATATATAACATTGGATGTATATTTATAAAAATTTACCTTGCCGCATTGTAGTAGCACCCGGCCGTAACGTTTTTAGATCGGAATATCTCGGCTGCATTGGCGGCCGTCCTCTTCCACGACCTGCGATCCCTGGTGCTGGTAGTAATTTTGGTAGCAACGGCTGCGGATTCTTAGCGCTCATTGCCATAGCGGCGAGCGCGTTTGGATTAGTCGGGCCGACAGGTCGTGCACGATTTAGTCTGGGTATTTTGGCTGGCGGCTCCCAATCGGCGGCAGGCTCCAAGTTTCTCTCCGGTCTAAACTTCTTCGTACAGGCGAGAATGTGCCGCGTCAATTTGCCTTTCTGATTATCCTCGAACGGACAGTTTGGACACTGATGAAAAGCCGGGCCGCGCTCCAGTCTACCGCGAGTATTGTGTTCCGCTTCCATGTGATAGAGAATATCGTGGGGACTGCGAACTTCAATCGGACAGAAGTTACATTTGTAAACGTAGTTGCGCATATGTGGAGTCTCTAGATGATGTTGCATGACTAATGTCGATTCCGTTTTAAAACTACAGAACTCGCATTTTTTCATCTCTAAATGGAATGGTTCGTTATTCTCTTTACTAAACTCTAGATTCTTGATAAGCGAATTTATAGCTAATTGAGTCTCGGCGGATGTGCTACCCTTGCCTTGCTTACGCTTTTGAGTCCGTAAGAGATCAGTTTGCACAAACTCCTGTACAAGATTCATCCCTATCTGCATGAAAAACTTGCCCAACGGCAAATCAAAGTACGTCAGTACTTTATTTCTATCCTCTTGCCTTAGTTCACCTTGTCTGTCACTTATACTACTGAATCCATGCTCAGTCAGGTCTATTGAATTGTCACTTCCTTTATCGTCTCCTTCTTTCTTGCTTCGTCCCTCACTTTCACTCTCATCAGACTTTTCATTGCCTTTCTTAATAATATCCAAAGAATCCTCCTTATCTTCGTTATCCTTATTATCGTCGCCTCTTTTCAACTTCTCCTCCTTCTCTCTCTCCTCGATACTTTTCTCCAATTTAGTGACAAATTCTTTTAACGGTCTTAGAGGTGGTTTCTCGTATACATAAGGTACTATGAAAGATGGTGCTTCAACTACAAACATGTCATCGGTTAGCGTCGGTAAAATCGGCGGTACTGACGCCGTAACCGTGGTCATACTACTAGTTTTCGGACTCAGTTGTGCCGTCTTCGAAGTCATTGGTACCGGTGTGATGGTAGTTCTCATATTAGAATACATCGTCTGGGTTGTCATACCGCCTACTGGGACAACTGAAAACGAGCTAGAATTGGAGATAGAATGATGAGGCTTGCTGTTACTCACAGGGACTCCACCGCGCCCTGAAAGAATCGAATTTGTATCTATTATGACTAATGTAGGTTCTTTCTTTCCACCTTTGATAGATTTACTACCAGCGGCAATTTCTACCAAACGCTTAGTATCGTTAACGACAATAGTAGTTTTACTACTGTTCCTTATTGGTGATTTCAGTTTAGAATTCTCCTTGTCTTTACTGTCGATACCAGCTAACGGATCTTCTGGCTTAATTTCTTCTATATCAGATCCATCATCGTCTACTTCCTCCTCTACTTCTTTTTCTATGTAGCTTGTTCGTTTAATATTACGCGAACTTCTTCTCGGCGTAATATTACTAAGATCTATTTGTTTTCGCGGTTTTCTCTGTTTTGTGGGATCTTTGAGAGCACGTGAATCTGAAACATTATGACCATTGTTCTTTGCGCTATCTGTTATCTCTTCAATATCTGGACTGTCACAGCTTCCATTCTCCTCGCACAATTTGTCATCTGACTTCTCCATGCTACCGTCAGCAAGTTCACTACTGTCACAGCTACAATTTGATGACATATCATTGTCTTGCTTTTCGACAATTTTTTTCGAAATGAACACATCATCGTTATCCAACTGTATTTCCGTAATGCTTTCATCAAGACACTCGACATCAGAGTTATTACTCTGTTCGTCTACTTCCATAGCTGCACAGGATGTGTTTTGACACTCTGATTCAGTTTTAGACACTTCACTAGAATTGTTCGTCTCACTGACACCATCCGACAATTTGGATACTTTAAAGTCATTTTTCGAATCAAATATTTCACCCTCCTTACTACAATTACCTACTGCTTCATTTTGCTCACTATTTTCATTTTTTCTTTCTTGACTTTCAACTGCTTCTTCAGCTTGACCATCTTCGTCATCATCCCCATCCTCTTCATCATCCCCATCTTCTTCGTCACCTTCTTCGTCACCCTCTTCGTCACCCTCTTCGTCTTCTGTGACAAATTCTTTTGATGCATTCTTGCTTGTGTCACTGATATCCATGTACTCTTCGTTGTCGGCGCTATAGTTCCCATTGACACCATTTGGAATAACCATATCTGCAAATAATCATGAAATGTTTAATGCATAATCATTATTTATTAGACAATAACTCTTTTCTCAGTATGGTAACAATAAAAAACGACAAGCATATGTCATATAATTCAAAATGTATATAAAAATCACAAGTTTTGCGCAGTTTATAATTAAACACAAAACATACAAATGAGATACAATGTAATTATCTCAAATCATTCTAACACAAGCCTGTTAATAAACCATAATATATCATGTACAATTACTAGTTAGCGAGTAGCACAGTATATAAAAATAACTAGATCCATTTCTTATAGAAATTAAATTACTACATGGCAACATAGAGAACAACTTGAGTGACCCAAAAAATAATGTATAATAAATCCAGAAAAGTCAGATAGCACGCCGAGCGTTGAAGAAAAAAGCAAAACTTGATGCCGCGACAGGGGGGGTGGGTGGGGTGGGGGGAAGGAGGAGGGCATCATGCTCACCTTTCAGGTGCCTGTCGGGACTGCTCCGAGATGAGTCCTTAATATCAGGCTCCTCCAACGTGCCTTCCATGAGTCCACCGCGGTCCGCCGCGCAGTCAATCTAAACAATTAATGATACCAACTGATGACAATCGACGGGCGCAAGGAGGCGAAGGCTAGATGAAGCGCTCCGTCGCGCGCTCTCTACCTCCTCGCGACAGGCAGGTACAAGGCGGACAGGGGTGCGGGAGGGAGGAATTTTTAGCGGGGCCGAATTTTTCAAAATGGCGCTGCGAATTCCGCACTTGCGTCCGCTCTCGCTCCCATAACCAACAAACTTCCGACCAGCCGTCTCGAACTGGAAAGGAAGGGAGGGGGGGGAGAGAGAGAGAGAGAGAGAGAGAGAGAGAGAGAGAGAGAAGAGAGAGAGGTTCTTTGAGAGCGGCCTTCGAGTGAACGCGACGGCGACGACGACGACGACGACGACGACGATGACTATGACTATGACTATGACTATGACGACGACGATGACGGCGGCGTCGTCGTCCGAGGCTCCGTGGAACGTCGTTCCCGTCTAACGCTCCTCTTTAATTCTTCCCTCGTCGTGAGCGAGTCCGTCGTGCTGCACGCGCGAACAAACTGACGAGCAAACGGATGTACGGACGGACGGACGGACGGACAGACGAACGAACGAACGAACGGACGGACGAACGAACGAACGAACGAACGAACGGACGAACGGACGGACGGACGGACGGACGGACGGACGAACGGACGGACGGACAGACGGACGGGCAGACGGACGCGCAAACGAACGGGTGGGTATCCGAGGGTCCTGGGCTCTCGCGCGAGAACAGTTAGCGTCGTCTTGCAGTCAGTCACCTGTGCTCGTCAGCCACCGATAGCGTACGCGAGTACCAGTCACCTCGTCAGCCAGTTGTCGGTCTCGAGAGTCTCGACCCTCCGTGCACGCTGTGTCTTCTCTCTCCTCCCTCTCTCTTCTCTCTCTCTCCCTTCCCCTCTCTCTCTCTCTCCCTTCCCCTCTCTCTCTCTCTCTCTGTCTCTTTCTCTCCTCTCTCAACCTCCTACACGTAGAAAAAAACCTCGCCGAGTATATGTGTGTGTACGCAGTCGGCTGCGCGCGCGCGCGCTAAGCTTTTTAACGAGGCGTCTAACATGCTGATGCACATGATGATGATAAAATGATCTGTCAATTATAAAAGTTTCAATGGTATATGTATACACTTATATGCGATGCTCGTATGAATTTCGACGATCGAATCGATCGAGGAGGGCACCGCGGGTTCCGATAACTCACTACACGTTGCCTACAGGTACGTCGTCGTCTACGAGCGTGACGTTCACGAGTCCATTCGCGGACGTGGCCCGGCGTCGACTAGGGAAGAGAAAGAAAACGGAGGATGAGAATCGCGCGGTTTGTCATTTTCTCAGTGCCGGGAGAGAGAGAGAGAGAGAGAGAGAGAGAGAGAGAGAGAGAGAGAGAGAGAGAGAGAGAGAGAGAGAAAGAGAGAGATGACGAATACGAGAGACGAAGGATCAAAAAGGTTTCAGTCGGAGATCCCTAAGATGTCCAACATCCGTATATGAAGGTTATAACATATATACATGAGGTTAACCACGGGACGGAACGAGATTGACGTCCAGTTGACAGATCGGCGGTCTTCGCTGACCTACTCGCGGAGAGAAGCGAGGGCTCGCTCGCTCTCTCTCTCTCTCTCTCTCTCTTTCTCTCTCTCCTCCATCAATGGTGCTGGGAAATATTCTTTCGAAGCATCCCGAGCGACTCCCGCGCGCACGTTTTCCCTCTTACAAAGCGCACGGTATCACTAACCTGATCCCGCCCGAAATTGCTCGAGAGAGCGATTCCTTCCCCTCCCGATCTACGCGGAATATCGGAGAGGACACCGTCGCGTCTTCGCGCGCGCTCTTCTACACTTTACACTTCTACCCTTCCCTTTTGTCTCTCTCTGTATTTTTTAGCTGGCTGTTCAAGTCCCAATCACGAAGAGGATACATGCAAGGCGACTCCCAAGCGACGTTTTACCGCGTCGAAGGCAAAGGCCGCCGACACAACCATGCGCGCTTCACTCTCGCGAGGGGGTGTCCTCCCTCTCTTTCTCTCTCTCTCTCTCTCGCGCGCGCGTATGAGATCGAGAGATTCGTCGAAGACGACTTACGAATTTTGTCAGGAAGATACACTCTCTCGTACGCGATGCACTACTCGACGCGCCGAGGACGCGACGACGAGACGCGCGTTCGAGAGCGCAGGAGTGCGGGCAGACAGACAGAGGGGAGAGCGGGGGAAAGAGAGAGGAGGGGAAAGAGACACGCGCGCGCGCGCGCGCGTACACACATAGACCAATCAGAATGTAAAAGCTCGTCCACGGCGACGCGACCGCGCGCCACTTAGGTCGCGGTCACACGTACATATGTACGAAGAGACACGCGACCGAGACCATCATCGAGTCCATTCATGACACCTCTATATACTTTTCATCATCCGCTAATCTTGAAAAGTATATAGGCGAGGACCTGGTGGCAGTCCCGAGTCGCTTCTTCCGACAGAGGTTGAGGTTAATTTCTAGGACCTTTGCCCCTTTTGAAAGATAATTAGCCTTCTCTCTCTTCTCTCGATTCAACCGAATGTTTTGTCTAATGTCAAGCAGACGATTCTGTGTCTTGAGAGAGAAAAAGAGAGAGAGAACCCCAATTAAATCAATGACGTATATTTATATAATGTATACTCACCTAGAAACGAAGAGCAAGAAGATGATGATGATGACGATGACCACGATGATGATGACGACGACGACGACGACGACGGGGTTGTCTACGCGAGCGTTGGACGGCACGACATCATCGCGTGTACTCGCGATCCTCGTCGTCGGCGGCGGCAGCGACGACGACGACGATGATGATGCTGATGATGATGTTGTTGTCCGGACCGTTCGCCGCGCTCAGCGCTAGTGATATCCAGTACTAATCCGATATTTCACGAATCTCTATCGTTCACAAGTCACGGGGTAGCACGATTACGCGATTTATATTCACAAACCTGTAAATAGAGCAAACACGTTCATCTCGCTGATGATTGGCACACTAGAGGGCAGGCGCGACGAGACGGGTAGAAAAAGTTGTGCGCCCCAGGATCGTAGGCGCAGGGTAAAGGCCTATTCTCAAAGCGATTCCTGCATATCCGTGCGGTATGCGCGGAAAAATCGACCAATCGCGCATCAGATACGAACGCGACATATACAGGGTATATCCTCCGCATTAGACGCGCGATTAGTACCTTATGCCGCTTATGGGAATGGATAAGACTTTAGGTCCTACAGCTGCTTTTTTTTTTTTTTTTTTTTTTTTTTCTTAATAAAAAATGCGACGGAAAGAGAGTAGAATAGGAGAAGCGAGGAAAGGAGACAAATCGTTATCAAATATGTCTGCTGCTGTCAATCTTTCGCATTAATCACTTCCCTCATTTAACTGCAAATATATTATTATTATTATTAGTTTTCAAAAAAATGTATAATAAAACGTAAATAAATAGGCATTATATGTATGTATACATTGCCACAGATAATATATATTTTTACCTGTCACATTTTAAGAAATTGGGATGATATTTTAATAGCATCTTTTTTTTTTTTTTTTGCATATCCAACAGGGAAGAGATTAACTTGTAAACAATGTCATTATGTGAAAAGGAAACGTGGTATTCTACATTGCTAATTGGAATGGCCTTATTACAAGTTCTCTAATTATAAAAGAATAAATGTCAAAAATGCTTAATTAATTGATAATCATTAACTTTCCTATCACTCGATTAATTTTCATAATGCGAGTTTTTAAGTCGTACATCTCTCAAAGAACGAGTGGTTTTTGCGTGCGAACATGTCGTGCGGTGCCTCACGTTTCCTTCAGAGTTTGACAATTGCGGCGAACGCGAGACATGTGTTTGTGCGCACATGCATAAATGTGAGGGCGAGCACTCGTTTGAAATCAATTTCGGGGTTTTCGTCTTCTCTGCATGACGCTTTTAACTGTTGAAATCGTTACAGTGCGCCGACGGTACACACAGCGTTGCCAAGTTTACACGCAAAATCAATGCCGTATAATAAAAGTAATAATAAAGCCGTTAAGTAAGAGCGAATCCCCGTATGCTAAATATTTTTTTAATTTTTTTCTTGTCATAACGGGGAGAGAACGCTACTCAAAAATCGCTACCGACCAAGTACATCACGCTACGGAACCATAATTCTTGAATAACGATTTACAATCCTGTCCATCGATATATTTTTCCTCGAAAAGATATTTAAGGAAAATATATCGAGAGAGAGAGAGAGAGAGAGAGAGAGAGAGAGAGAGAGAGAGAGAGAGAGAGAGTCAGTGGTTTTCATTTACGTTATGTAACATTAAATATATATTTCTCCGTAAACAAAATGCAAAATATTTCCAAAGAATGTCTGAATGTATTAGAGATAATTCTTGTACGTATATCTGCAATAAAATTCTCTAAACTTTTGTGTTGCATGAGAGAGTTTCTAGGTCAATAACTGCACAAAGAGAAGAATCGAAAGGATCAATGCAAGAATGAGATAACCCTATAATATCGAAGACTTTATTTTTCCAATCTTTCTATATACTTGGAAAATATTTCGATTTAAAATATATACAAAAAAAAAAAAAAATATATATATATATATATATATATATATATAAATGTATGTATATATTAAGAATATTATATTATAAACCTTTGCATTTGTTTTCAATTTAAAATTTAATTTGAGACTAAATCCTTTCTAAAACCTTTTAAAACCCATTTTAAATACAAGTTTATAGTTAAAGTGGACCTTGCAAATTATTGACTTACCTAATTCTTGCACCAAAATCTGTAATTTTAATCGTAGTTAATTAAAATCGTTACTCAAAATTGCTAAAGTTGACCTTTCGCGTTTATAATAGCTGCGTTTGCATAAAAAATTATTTCCTTCCTTCACAACATTGTGACAGTTGATTATAAGGCTTTTTCGTAACAGAAATGATTCTTTGCAATTAATCGGACGTGATGAAGTTGGCCGTTTTAATTTTCCTTTTTTATCGAATGATAGGTACTTACTCTTGAGAAAAAAAAAAAAGCAATAAAAAGAATGACTTATAGCTTTACTAAATCCCTTAAGGCGAGAAGCAACGGAGAAGGAAGCAAATGTGTTGGAATAGCGATGTGCGTTTCTCACGATTTCACCATATCTGTTTAACAGGCGTAATTCAATCTCCCCGTTATACTTTTACCGTGGTAAACACAAGTTTAGAATTTACAGCGATTTTTGCGGAAAGCTTTTAATTTAACAATAAAATGCGAAAAATATTTTCTCGTACAATCCAAGACCGATAAATGACTAATGAGACTAATCATGCGCTAAAGCTTCCAACAATATTATAATTAATTAATACATCAAACATCAATAAATTCATTGTGCATTCTATGCCATTTGTGAGTATATTAAAATAGAAGTTGCAATTATTTAAATGCGTTCATTCCCTCGTGAATAATTAATTTTAGAAAAATGAAAATGTCAATTTTCATGCAGTGAATTTGTGCTTGAAATTGATTTTAAAATTTAGCATTTAAAATTAGAACTTAAAAGGCGTTTAAAATTTATGATCAAACAATAAATAATAAAATTTCGATTGTCAATTCCAATTAAGATGGTTTATATTAAAATTAGTTGTTTGATTAAAAAATCAATTTCATGAAAAATAAATTTAAAATAAATTAATTTAAAAATAAATTTTTCTTAATCAATGTTTCTACGAGTGATATTAATATAAAAAGAAGCTTGTAAATAACGAGGCCAGTGTCCTGGTTCTATTATAAACGTTGCGAGAATATCTTGTTATACAATACTAAAGTTGTGCGTATCACGATTCTTTGATTCTTTTCCACCTACAAATTCCCTTTTTCGTGAAGAGAAAAAAGCGAAAAAAAAATCATTGACATAAACATCAAAGGGACTGATCATCGATGAATCATCACCCAAAGAATGTGGATAAGGTACGTGCAAAGTCCGCTGTTATATAAGAAATCATTATTATATCTTTACGAGAGAATTTTATACGGAAAGTCGGAATAAATTATAACGTGAATGAAGAAAGAAATATTCAAGGAATAAATTCCGTCGACCAATTTAACGCGACGAAATTCAACAACCTGGGACTTGAACGCCATACGGACGCTACTGTTTATCGTCAAAACTCCCTATCTAGCCTCCATTTTGGGTTTCTGACATTGTTTACCCATGCAAACGTGTCCGTCGTTACGGTTTTGCATCGAGAAGAGCAAGTTGGTACACATACGTGGATCGTCGTCTATCCAAGATAATCTCACGCTTAGAGGGACATGGCTAAGAAGAGGGCAACAGGAGGAGGGGAGGGGGGAGAGGGTAGAGAGGAGACGCACGGGCACCTGGGGAAGACGACACGATCCTGATCGCATCGTGCTCCGAAAAAAAAAAAAAAAAAAAAAAAAAAAAAAAAAAAAAAAAAAAATCCAACAGATCAATGGGTTCATATAGACAGACTCACATCCATACTCCGGACACACGCGCTCTCTTTCACTCGTCGGTCTCACACACGCGCGCGCGCACACATACATGTTTACGCTGTCACGCACACATGCTAAAACCGCGAGCGTGAACCGGGGCGATCGGGGCTCCCGCCATTTCTCTGCGTGACGGGCTACAACGTGTGCCGTGTACGTCGAACAGCTGCAGCGCGACGTCGTCCCGGCCCCGGCCCCGGCATCGTCATCCCCCCTGGACGACGGTGATCCCGCTGCACGACACGACACGCACAATCGTCTGGCGTCGGGATTGCCGCGCTTATTTAAATTCTACACTGACCGTGTCGTTGGGCAAACACCCGCGGCGGCACCAGCCGGCTGTCAACGTCGTCGCCCGTGGATACGTCGGTGATGCTCGTACGAGAAGCCCGTGGAGCCGCTCTCTTGCGTGTACTCGCGTGTTTATTCGAGACGCGACGCGACGCGACGTCACCGATCCGCTCCTCTTACCACCGTCGACAAAACTGCCAAGATGGCGGACGTCGATCACGTGACCCGGCGACGTTTTAATGACGTATCGCTATCGTCGCGCGTTAAAGGGCCGGCGGGCGACCAGTAACGCTTGTCGCACGCTTCGTCACGTGACCGCGTACACGTGCGTGTCCAATGAGAGTGATGCTTCCCTAAAAATAAGGGCGATCCGCGATCGGAATGGCGTGTACGGGGGTGGATCGTCGCTCTCGAGCATCCGCCCTTCTCCATATTGGATATTAAAATATGACCATGTATTTTGTTACGAAAATTAATCGAGGCTTGAGGAGAGAAATACCTAGGACTTTTTAAAGAGCAATTTATATCGATCGATATTTTTATACTTTTAACAACACATGTATATTACGAACTATACTATACTATATACAGTGTGCCAAAAAGACTTGCGATTTCATTCCGACATATTTAATTTTGATAAATTTTGATAAAATGTATATAAATTATCCAGCATTTGTCTAAATATATAAATATATGAAAAATTGAACAAAGTTCATTGACTCTTCTCAATGTCGATGCTTAAATAGCCGATTTATGGTTTCTTTAATTATCTTATATGTAATTTTTTTTTAATTTACAAGTATGTACTATATTATTGGTTTTATACTATCAAACATGTCGCATATATTTATTGTAAAAAGTAATAACTAGCTTCCAGTTGCTATTGCATTTGCTATTTTTGTACATTATCTTTGTAAACTTCAAGAAGAGTTACATCTCAAAAATTTTAACAATAAACACTTATTCATTCATTCTTTCACGAGTAATCGATTTTTTATATGACCTATTTCTCACATACAATCTTGATATATATATATAAAATTTATATATATATAAAATTTATATATATATAAAATTTATATATATACACATATAAATAATTTACTATATTTACAACAAAATTTACTTACATGTAAGATATTTAAGTAAAGGAATTCATATTTAATGTTATCCAGCATTGTCGTCATCACTGCCATTGGCATCAAAGGATAAGACAACCTTTTGCTTGTCCCTTTTTGCTTTCTTTCTCACAGGTTTATCTGTGGCAGTTGTGTCAGATTTGTCCGACTCTATTTTAGTCTTGCGAAATATAATCTTCTTAGATAGATCAGCTGGAGCGTTACTTTCTTCTGCAAATTAATTCACAACTGTCATCAGCTAAACATTATTAATGAAAATGATTTATTTGATTAATAGTGCTATACTATACGATGTTATATTGACTTCAAAGCAATTTAAAACAATTTACCTTTCTCTTTCTGTTTTTTGAAGGCCTCTGCTTCTTCCGCTGTTAAATCACCAGAGTTTAATACAACAACAACAGGCTTTTCATCAATTAACTCTTCCTTTTCGTCGTCAGAAGCTTCTGCTAATACTTCTCTCTAGTTTAATCAATCATATAAATATATTTTAAGATGTTTCCTTTTAATATTATAATTATAAAAAGGTTATAGACAAAGTTGCATATTATTAAAAATCTATTCGTAAAATAATTCGTAAATATCTTACTTTTGTGTCAACGGTGGGGCCTTCTTTATATCCAATTTGCTCTTTTAACTCTCGTAGAAATTTCGGTTCGTCCGGCTTAATATACGATATGTTATGTTTTTTTCTTGACATTGCATATATTTGATCTGTGGTGCGCAAAGTACGTTGTATATTTGAAATACGTCAACCTTCGAAGTAACAAGTTATAGATAGAAGTCTCTGTTGGCGAAAGATTGAATGTACGACTAATATCGCATGTGTCGAACATGCCGATTGGCTAAGAATTCTATAGCGAATCGGTGCATTTATACGCCATGACAGGTGAAATCGTGGCTTTGAGATTTTGCATTATTTACAAAATCGTCAATTATCGAGGAATTTTATGAGAAATATTGTTAACGATACCTCTGTACGAAATTCTGATGCCTACTATAGCTTTACATATGTTATATCGCATATCATTTTATTAAACTGCATCATAATTGACGATTTACATATTCTCGTTGAAGAAAAATCAACCAACAGATCCTTCTTTATTTTTCATATGAATTTCTACATTTTACGATCGAGCGTAAGCGCGTTGCACGTTACACTTTAAAACAATTTGATGAAAATAAAAATGCGCAAAAGTATCAATTTCGGCAACTATTTCAATACAGATATACACGATTTTATAAAATTTATGCATAACCACTCGCTAATAAATGATATTTTCTAATTCTATTACATTAAAAACTTATGTAAAACTGAGCAGAATCGTGAAGACTGGACTGAGTATATACATATATAAATCAATTAGCTATAAGTTTCCAATATACATGTGTATGCACATATGCACTGTATACAATATATAATATATGTATATTCATATGGGCATTAAAATATAATACAACTAGTTGAATACCGCACATGATAATATGTATATATTTGTATATGGAAATATATATACATATATATACACACACACAAATATATACATATATATATATATATAATATTTGACATGTCAAATAATTCACAAATAGATTTTTCCTCCTTTTACTTACATAACACATTCCTTTTTCTTCTTTCTCACCTCTCTATCTCTCTTACAGTCTCATGCTTTACAATCAACAAATAACAAAGGAAATGGATTATGTAAAGTTATTACAACTTACACAAAACAAAATCTCGGGCGTTAGTTACATGTATGTGTATATATATATATATATATATACACACACACACACATATATATATATATATATATATATATATATATATATATCATCTAATATTATGTATGTCCCTTGGTAAAGTTTTTACAGTTAAATTCCCATGATATAGAACAGTACAAAACGATAAGTTTTTCTTTTGCAGAAGCATTGCTTTCATCGTCATGATATTTCACTATAACGATGGAAGAAAATATATCTGCTCATGACTGTGATATTACAATATATAAATATGTATGTGCTTACATATGTGTGTATATATATATATATATGTATGTATATATGTATATATATACATAGAGTATCGAGCATGATATAAGCATGATATAGTCAACAAAATAATTTCGTAAAAACTTAAGTAAGATAATATAGAATCTCTCTTTGATTGGTGTTTTTACTGTTTATATGAAAAATAATTTATTAGCGTAATAAATGCACATTACTAATATTAATATATATTCAAAATCGAAACAAAAAATATGTAAATCAATTAAAAAAATTTACTAATTAAAAATTTATTATAAAAATTTATTATATTATTTTTATTTTTGTGAGGTAATGTCACTTCAATTATTATTGCCAGAATAAAAAGTTAAATATATGTCTATATATACATATATATATATATATATACACACATACGATGCTGCACAATATGTATGTATATTATAAATACATGAGGTGGCTACCCCATTATTTAATCTACCATAGTCCATTCTTGTGTTCAGAAAGGCATATCGATTTGAGCAGATATCATAATTTGTCTATTTGGAAGATTAATATATTACGCAAAATGCACACATTTCTGCATATAAAAGTCTACTTTATGAAATGATTTCTATAATTGCGCTAAACTCAAAAGAGAATCAATGACTCGTATCATGCAACAATCGACATCTTTCTTTTTTTGTCTTTTTTTTGTTTTTTTGTTTTTTTTAATACAAACTCGTTCTAAAAATAAGTGCGATTTTGCTCGCTCGAGAGATGTCACATGTGTATGTGTGTACTTATATATAAATTATGTTCAAAAAACGTGCATCATACACATAAGTAGTTTTTTTCTCTTCTGTTCTTCGTTTATTTATTTATTACTCGTAGACTAGGTGAACGGATTAATATGGGGCAGCCTTTGTGAGTATATTATATCCATTCAGCATTTATAAACTCTCTTTGCCTGACATATGACGCTGCCATAAAAAAGAGAAACTTCAGGTTTTTCAGAATTATACAGTAGGCGGGTCGGAATTGTCTGTATAAAACATTTAGAACACTGTAACATTCAGATGTTTTGCAAAATGTACCGTTGGTTGTTTAATATTTGATTAGTAAGCCGTCCATTCAGAAATATTCGTACTGCTTATTTATATTATATTTATGTGATTTGCAATATGCAATTCATTAAATATATAATCTCGCGAAATTATTTTCTCTTCAAAATGCCAAAATTTTTTTCTTTTTTCTTAATTCATTTTTCAATAGTATTATAATTTTGATCAGTAATATACTAATTATAAATCATTCGCTCAATTATATATGTATATATATATATATATATATATATATATATATATATATATATATATATATATATATATACATATATATATATATATACATATATATATGTCTAATATATGTATACATATTTATGGTATCCAAAATATTTACAATTTTACTAGCAGGTCTTTTATGGGTCCCCGCTGTTTTTCTCAATAAAAATCAATCTCCCAACGCGCATAAAGGAGACATTTTTTTTTAAACTACTTCCTTTACACTGCACATTTTAGCCATACTTAACATTCTCATTTAATCTGGGCCATAATTGACACCAGGGACAGAACTATATGCAAGTGCTCAATCACTTTCTGGACCACCTTCTTTCTCTCCCTCGCCGTCTCCTTCCTCTCGTGTCATGCCTTCGATTGGCGCTGGAGTATCTTCCATGTTTGTGATGTTACTCGTTGGCAGTTGATCCGAACCAGGCGGCACTGATGGTGGACCGTTCTGAGGAGCACCTTGCGGGAATCCCGTTTCAGCCGACACTAAATGCGACGGCATGTGTGGCGAGGCCGTTTGTGATTTTCTGCTTTTCTCACCTTTCCTCCACAATGTAATCTCCTATAAATATGAGAATATATCAAATAAGAAAAATGTATAACAATAATATC
This sequence comes from Anoplolepis gracilipes, assembly GCF_047496725.1. Lineage (NCBI taxonomy): Eukaryota > Metazoa > Arthropoda > Insecta > Hymenoptera > Formicidae > Anoplolepis > Anoplolepis gracilipes. The sequence goes on along the minus strand of NC_132977.1, from coordinate 11,798,571 downwards.
GTTTTGAACATATCAAGAAAATACAATAAGAAAATCTTAAAGAAAGTATAACGTATAACTCACTTGCTGTTTGAAATATCGCCGATCTTCTTCGTCCATGAGAACCAAATTCAGATAATATCTAACGCTAAATTTTTTATTAATATCGCGCATTGTTGGCGCAAGATCATATCCAGCCAAAAATACTCTTATAGGAATGGATTCTCCTCGAACAGGTGCACCATCCATGATTTCGTATTTTGCTATAGTTTCGTTTTCGGTAAATGTATGAGGGCCTGCAAATATGTATTCTGATTATTGCCATAGTATGTCTGTATATTGTGAAAAAAAAACACTTGTAAAACCAAAACTTGCATTCCAATTTTGTCACATGCTATTCAACATGCATTCAAAACTGCAGGAAATTATAGTTAATATTGTATTACTACAATCTATAATTAAGTGTATTTAATATATTATTTAAAACATACCAGAACCTGTAGTTTCTCGTTTGATGATTGCTATCTCCATATGTTTTATCTTTATTCTAACCAAAAGAAAATATATTTTTCCAACAATTACATCTTTCAAATGATATCTGGAAAAAAAAGAAGAATTAATGAAATTTAGAAAATCATTGGGGACAATTCAAATATTTCATTAAATTCAACTTACTTGCTTTTATTATATTCAAATTCGATATGCAAACAGTCTTCAATTCCAACTTCCATTTTAATGGGATTATTCATATCTGGATAGGAACTAAGAGTGTGTACAACTAATTCGAGTTCTTTAACAATGTCACTAAGTCTTCGTACAATTGTCACTTTCAAGAAATATCTTAGTCGCACATTGGAGCCGGTATAACTTTCAAATGGTTTTTCCACATTTGGAAACTCAAATGTGTACACTGTATTGTGTGTTAACTCTCCTGGCCTTGCCAATTCTTTCACTAAGCTTGTAAACTCATGATGGTTACCTCTGTCATAATACAGCTCAATTTGTCCAATAAACTCTACTTTAACACCCTGATGTTCTAATTTACCAGCTTTCCGTAAACTGATGTTGATCTGCAAGCATTAATTTATTAAAAAATTTCATACTTTATAAAAGTATAGAGGTAAAATATAATAAAATATTAAAGTAACGTAATATGTGAAATATATAAAAAGTATTATCTATATTTCTCTATAACTGTGTCTTTTAATAATGAATTAATCTGCAAACAAATATAAAACATAAAGTAATGAAATTTTTCAATTTTTCAAATATATATATATATATAATTTTTAACAATTGACAATTCATAAGTATATTAGACATTAGACTAAGAGTAAGCATTCTATGTGATAATAATGACACTTGAAGTATAGAAAAACAAGTCACATAGTTTCCAACGCACTAGACACATTGCATGGAAATACGTTAGCAGTTTTCAGCCCTATTAAATTGCAGTTTTCATAAACCAGACAAACGATTAACGTTGACTCAATGTTGCATTTGGTGAAGTAGGACCCCCTTTACCTTGCCGGACACGGTCTCGCCGTCGTAGTACAGCAGGTGCCGCTCTTTCTTGCCATCCTCGGATTTGATGTCCGCGGTCTTTCGCGTTTCAGCACCGTCCAACGTAATCTCTATGTCGGCGGACTGGCCGAAACCGAAGAAACTCTGCAGCAGAGGAATAGTAAGTGACATAACGTGAAAGAAATATTAAGTGACATAGGACGAGAGTGCAAGGGCGCTTAAATTTTGAAAGTGTGGGCGCTGACCGTGCCCCCCTGGGGGCCGAACGCACCATTTTCCACGGAGAGAGAGAGACACAGCCTTCGTTGCGAACGATGAGGTGGCCCGATCACGGTGGCCACGATCACGCTGATACGATCGGCGTAGCTGGGATCAGTGAACGACACTCCAAGGCAGCATTTTCCTGGACGCAGAGACAAGGAGAAAGTTGGGTTATTTTTTACTCGTTCCTCCCAAAAGTCACAAGTAGCCAATATGACCGTGGCCGCCCCCCCTCTCCCACCTCTGCCAGCCGTACGTGCGTATGTCGTGTTACTGGGTCGCGTTCGGAAAACCACCGTATTCGATTGACCAATCGGAATAGGATAAGCTTTGGTAATCTTGTTGCCGATTGGTCCGTGAAAAGAACTCTACGCCACGTGCAGACCTCCTCCTGTCAAACCGCAGGTGGCGCTCGCAACGACGACGTTAGTTCTCCGCTCTTGACAAGATCCGACTCGGCGCCTCCCGCCGATCCCCTAGATTACACACGTGATACGTGATAATCGGATCTCGGATCGTCAGATCGCGCTTCCCTCGGTGCGGCGCGTTTACATGGTCCCGTGAACCGTTACGATAAATGTGATAACGCGTGGGAGAAGGAGAGGCAGGAAAATAGTGCGAGCCAACCTGCTTCGTTCAGTGCTACTTGTCATCGTTTCTCGATTAATGAATGAAAATTAATTCGACAAATAATCACGTATTATGCTCATACATTCGTAACCTCGTACGCATCGCCATACGCACACCCTATCCACTTGGTTGCTAATTACATCGTAGGTGTTATCGGGAAAAATCAATTCCCACCCACGGTGCACGCGTTTTTGCGACGCTACGAGGCAAAACAGTATGAGGATAATGAGCGTCGCACATTGTTGCCCGTCACGAATGTATGCTGTCTTGTAACAATGTGAGTATTTAATTGAAATCATTTAGGTATCTACGCATCCTTCTGCGAGATTTGACATGTCATTCTCGATATGCTTACTCTGCGACAGTCTAGTCTAAATCCTCATTATCGTTGACAAACAACATTGATAAATATTTATCTTGTCATTAAACACAATCTTCACATCGGACAAATAATATTCTGCACTGAAAATGCAACACTCGTATATCGTTGTAACTGTATTATTATTTTTTTAATTTTCACTTTCTAGGAATGTGGCTGTGGATTTTTGCGTGTACGAAGGCGGAGGCGTTAGTGATCTCCCTTATGTTTCGCAAGGGACACAGCAGTTCAGTGAATAACACTTTCAACGATGGATTACGAATATATGCCCTTTCACAGGGAGAAAGACTTTCATAACAGATGTTGCGGCGGTAAACTCTGGTGTATTAAGGCATGTCTTACAAATATAATTTTTAACGTGTATGTATTATATATTGGATAAGTTTGTTTGATTAGGAATTAAAATTTACTTTGGCATCGTAATAAATAAGTTGAGTGTACAAAAGTTTCAGATAAGGAAAAGGAGAACGTTTGTTTTATATGACATTAAAAACTAAGTGGATATTTTTAGAGTCCAACACTGAATTTTTGATTATATATTACATCCTTATAAATAATATCAAAATTAGACTATAAAATAATATTATTTTTATAGTGTTTTCTTTAATTGAAAAGCAATCATATTTATTATTCAGAAAGACCTTAATGATATCATTAAAATCTTTCTTAGTGCTTACAGAGTAAAGAAACAAGTGACATTTATATGCTAAAAGCATGAGCATCCAAAACAAATTTATCCATTATATTCTTATTTATTTCAATATGTAATCTTAATGTAACATTTTTATATTTATAGGACATATGTGGCATTATATGTGCGGTATTAACATGGCTACTGATAATCTATGCAGAATTTGTAGTAATGGCAGTGATTCTTATTCCTACAATAAATACATTATATTCCAGCCTAAATATGGCCATTTTTCAATCTCTAGCATTTTTGGCTTTTGCATCACACTTAAGAACCATGTTTACAGATCCGGTAATTAAGATAATATTTAATATTCAATATTTATTAGAGATATTTGAGCATATATTGAAATAAGATACATTAAGCTTTTTTGATATCTTGTTCTTGTATATAGGGTGCAGTACCAAAAGGTAATGCAACAAAAGAGATGATACAACAAATGGGATTTAGAGAGGGACAGGTTATCTTCAAGTGTCCAAAATGTTGTTCTATCAAGCCTGACAGGGCACATCATTGCTCTGTTTGCCAAAGGTAAATTGATAGAATTGAGTTTGTATATGTGAGATAACATAACGCATTGATTACACTATGTTATAACATTGATTGTAGATGTATTAGAAAAATGGATCATCATTGTCCATGGGTCAACAATTGTGTGGGAGAAAATAATCAAAAATACTTTGTACTTTTTACTGTGAGTATTTTACAAATTACATATACACCACTATATGTGGTGTCAATCTTTGCATTAAAATAATCAAAATTTGTCAAAACATTCATTTCTAATGTAAATCTATTTGAAATATTTTAATAGATATTACTCCTTGAATACATTTTTTATTATTCTATATTTTTAGTTTTATATAGCGGGCATATCTCTACAATCTCTATTTTTATGTATACAACAATTCACCACGTGTGTCAGACAAGAATGGAGGGAATGCTCCACGTTTAATCCGCCAGCGACAGTAGTGTTATTGTTATTTTTGGCATTCGAAGCACTTTTATTCGCTATTTTTACTGCTGTGATGTTAGGCACACAACTACAAGCTATATGGAATGATGAAACTGTATGTATATTTAAATTTATTTCTGCGAGATTGTATTTATAAAAAGAGAATGATTTATATTCATAAAAATATGTATTGCAGGGTATAGAACAACTTAAGAAAGAAGAAGCTAGATGGGTTCGTAATAGTAGATGGAAATCAATTCAGGCAGTTTTTGGAAGATTTTCGATAGCTTGGTTCTCTCCTTTCACTTCACCTCCTAATGCAAAGACAAAATTAGATTCGTATCTATATTCTGTCTGAATTATATATTTTGATACGTGTAACCATGACTTACGTAGAGGAATATTTAGTGTACATAAATACTAATTAATTTTAACATTTATCTGTGCAATTGATATACAGATTGATTCTGGAAATTGAAGATAAATATCGGAAAAATTTTACACACGCAAGTGTATAATTTAATAATGAGCTTTATCTCTTTATGATATTTTTTTAAATATCTATCATAAAGAAAAATGCATTGATATCTGTAAACAATAATTTCTATTTTTTTTAATTTTATTTTTTAAATGTACTCTTTATACAGAAATCAGTTTTTCTTAAAATTTTTTAAATCGTACCAAATTTTTTTCATTTTCTAGAATTCTTCTGTATATGCTACATACAGAATATATATATGTATAAGGAGATATATTGTGTTCGAATCACAATGTTGAGAATTTTGTACAATTTCACACAACTAGATTTTATATTTATTTCACAAACTTTTACTTATCACTTCTAAAAAAGACATTGTGATAAAATTATTGAAAGTTAAGAATTTGAAAAATTTAATGCAGCTTAAAACTTTTCGTCTCTCATTGACATCATATTGACTTATGATATCGAAAGTAAAGAAATCTTTTTCTTGTGAAATATAAATTAATTTTCCACTCATATTTCACCATTTGATAATATATAGATTGATAAACTCAAACTTTTTTCAGTTTGTGAATTAATAAATGGCTGCAAATCTTATTTATTATAACGTTTACTTTTGTTGCAAATATAAAACATATTCTAACGAGTTAAACATTTATTAATGTAATAACAAAAAACTGAGTTTTTTTGTTATTACATTAATAAATGTTTAACTCGTTAGAATATTTTATTAATATTCTTGCAAATACGTAGTGGAGCGGAAAAACTAATTTATTTGTATATATATTTTTATGTATAAGAAAAAAATTCGCATGATTTTTCACTTTTGATATCATGTTTTAATGACTAATGAGAAAATAAGAGTCTTAGTAATTGTTTATATCATTTGTTTTTTTTTCATAAAAATTCTATTTGTTGCTATGTTATATTCATTTATTTTATATTATACATTTAAGAATTGATTACATATATGTATAAGTCTAGGATAATATGTAACACAATTCTTGCAATTGTAACGAAAAAGGTGTAAGTGAGAAGTCCTTAATATAGAACATTATACTTAAATATAGGTATTAATATAGATTTATGTATATTTATACATTTCTCTTTCGCGCGCGTGGAATATTTGTAATTTTATACTATTATCCACAAAATATTGTTCGAATTGCGTTACGACGACGTTAGAGAAAAGTACTTAAGAATAATAATCAGGGCTGAATTTACGTTTTCTAAGTCTTTGGATGCAATATATTTTTTGGAGTTTTGCATAACTTATTGTTAGATAGATACAGAAAACGAACATATATTTAATAAATGTGTCATATGTAATATTATAAATAGAATTAGGCCTAATTAATTTTCAAATAACAAATATAAGATTATAATAAACATTTATGCATATGTAATATGTATAAATGTTTCTTTCTTGTTTTACATTTCGCAAAATTATTGATCGTAAAATAATTATATAGAATAATTGATTTATTTTTTTCATTAATGTCGTAATGAGTAGCATAGTAATCAATTTTGATTGAACTTATTATAAACTTTACTTTTATATTATACAGCAGTACTTTACTGTACTTACACATGTGAAAAATAATATTTCTCTTTAAATAACATATATATTATATTTACATCAATATAATTGCAAAGTTTAACAACTATTTTCCATAATAACGTGGCTTGTCGAAGGCTCCTGAATTTATGGCCCGAGATAATGCGCTTATAAGTAAATGCGGCTCTGATAATTATGATGTTTTATCCAAAGAAATATAACATCTAAAGATAAAACTCTATAAGATTATTTCGACGAAATAAATATAATCGTACAATCTAGATATTATGATGATTGTATTATGATTGTAATAAACAATGGAAACAGTTCTTTGATATCTTCATCTTTCATTTATCTTTTCAAGATTGAATTTCACTTAAGTAATTCACATTTTTGTAAATATATAAACACATTCAAACTCTCATATAATTTATAAAATAATTTTGTTCAATCATATACAATTGTACTTTGAACAGCTATAACTTTTATATCGAAATATTTATATTGCATGAAAAATATGCATCATTGTTAATAAGATAATTTTTATGAATAAAATATACTTAAACAAAATTCAATTTTAATCATTTAATTTTTATTATGCTCTATTGTCTTTCGTTCAGAAGGTAAAAGGAGACATATTTTTTTTTCAATTGCGCATCGAATTATTATTTATACATATTAAAAGATATAAGAAATATTAAACTTTTAAGAACAAATCAAACAAAAATTTTTCTTCATTATTCTCATAGCTAACGCGCCAGAATCGATTAAATGCACAATAGAAAAAATTCACCTCGACGTAGGTTGTCTTATCAGGGGTTTAAAAACAAGAATGTTATTCCTTTTAAATCCTTTATCTTTCCTTGGATAATTAATTCACATCCTTCTCAAGTTATTATACTTGCCTATAAAGTTTTATCTGAACGCGAGTTCCAGCAGCAATAATATTCTTTTATTAGTCGTAAATTTGTAAACTCGCATTCGGAGATTTCCCTGCTTAATTTAGAAACGATCGGTCGCACGATCGCTAATGCGAAAAAGAATGGCAATAATTAGCGTTTTAATCTGCAGTAATTTCTCCATATCACTTTCTATGTTTGCTCTTAAAATCTGGAAATAAATATATATATATATATATATATATATATATATATATATATATATATATATATATATTATATTTCATGGTATTTAGAATACACGCGGGGGATTATGTATATATACGCACACACACATATAAAAATAAATGATATCTCTCGTAAAACACAAAGTGATTGATCTCTGTACAATGACGTAACACAGGAATGCGAAGCATGCGTCTCAAGTTGTAATCTGTAAATTTAGTTGTTTTAAACAGCAAAACTTTTATAAAGTAAAAGTCAACAAATTAGCATTAATAATAGCAATCTAGTGTATTATTAACTCTTTAGGATTAACGTTGCGAGATATTCCACGAAATAACTTTATTATTCCGATTTCTCTGTGTGACCACCACACGCAAAGTCAAAAATTAAAATAATATATATATATATATATATATATATATATATATATATATATATATGATACTATTATAATATATACACTGTAATTATTAAGATATTTATAATATTAATAAGAGTATATATTATATCGATATACTTTAGATAATAATAATAATAATAATAATAATAATAATTTATTGTACAACGATATAATGTCGATTATTGCATTGTGTTTTTTAAATTTCTCATGGAATTGTGTTTAAAGTTTAAATCGGTTCAATTTTTATTATTATTTCTTTTTTTGTTACTATGAAAGTACTACATTTTCTTTGATTCAAATCATAATTATATCTGCTCCATGGATAATTCGCAATTATATCAATTTCATATTTTTTTCATTTCATTAATCAATCTTTCAATCAAGAAATTAAATCGAACGGATGAGCTTCTCTTTTCACTGACAAGATGCTATTTGATCGTTGAAACGATATCTCTTCGATATATTAAACGTACGTCAGGTTCGATTATTTCTAATCTAATAGTAAGCATAAGTCGCGAGCGACTGATAAAGAGACGTCGGAGAATTAAAAGATGCTTAAAAAGCCGAGCAGAAAAAGGCTATCCATTTATCCACTTGGCGATAGAATAAGTAACACGTCAATCGCGAAACGTGCACGCGTCTCTAGCGCGGGAAAAAAAAAAAAAAAAAAAAAAAACCAACAACAAAGGCGCACGCGCCGCTCGGCTCGTTTTCCACTTTCATCGACTTCCGTTTTTTGCGGCCACGAGGACACCGCGGGGCGGCGACTTGCACTGCGAGACGAGGACGAGGAACGCGACAAGGCCGCGAAAGCGCGCCGATGCAAGACGGTGACGCTTGAAGTCCGCTCGCGTATCGCGAGCGGCGACGCCGCCGCTGCTGGCTTTCACTTTTTCCCGGCGATACCTCTACCTCTCGACCCGAGAGTCTTTCGAAGTCTTTCCGCGCGAGAGTCCACGCGTGCGCGCCATTTCCCGGAGGTGTCATTTACCTTAAGGCACGTGTCTCAAGAATACACAATAATACAGATCTCCGGATGGACGCAGCTTGACACTGTCCGAGACTAATGTTTTTTTTTTCTTTTTTTATCTTAATTTTAGATCGCAACACAATTAGAGCCTTCTCAATCGTCGAGAACCAGGTCGGCCAGATGGAGAGAACGGTGTTCTGTTGACGAATGATCAGCGAAATTGGTCCTTCCGAAAAAGTTTTGGTAAATGAAGCACTTTCTTTTTTTTTTATTAGATTACACATATATTATTATAGATATATACAGTGTTTTCTGTTGTTTACATAAAATAATCTGGATAATGATTTAGATGAAGCACCTTGCCTTATTTCATTTTTGGCTAGTCTAGATAATGATATTATATTTACATCTTTATTTTAGATGGAAAAATGCATTATCTGCCTTAAATTATTTCAAATCATATTAAAGAATTATCATATTAAAGAATTATTAAACATTTACTAAAGCCTGAGTTCTACTAAATTATAATAATTATACATATAACACAATTATATGTAATTATATATAATTATATATAACAATTATTATGTTTTCATTTTTTTTTTAATTACTTTTTTAAAGCAATGTTATTTAAAATCATGTAAATAAGGTGGTTTATAATTTCATCTATCTTATCTAAATTGAAAGAAATTTAAAATAAATCATCTATCTTGATATCGCACTCAAAAAAATATTTTGCTAATGTAGATAAATTTCTAAATGTGTCAATTAAAATTTATCGCTAGAAAATTTAGATCCCATTGCCAAATATTAATCACAAATATAATTGTGCAAATTTTCTGTCTAAATTACTGAGACTATATAATAGTACAGATAATAAATTCTGTCTCTGTCAGTGAAATTGATTAAGCGCGGAATATATGTAGTATCACAGTACTTGCTAATAATTTATCTATGTTTCAGTTAATTTTTTACATCTAGAAAATTTTTGTTGAAGTTGCGAGATCATTTTTTCTGAGTGCCGAGATAAAATTTGATTTTATTTTTATTTAAATAATTTCAACGTTATTCACGTGAAACACTGGATATATACGTTGCTTACTTTCTATTGTAATTCAAAAAAAAAAAAAAAAATATATATATAGAGGTATCTTTGATATCGAGTCGATCAATCTGCGAGTGTTGACTTAAGGCATTTAAAATCCGTAAAGTGTTCGAGATGAGACGCTTCGCTTCGTCACGCTTTACTTAAATACTTTCGCTTTCGTGCTTCGCGGATCATCGTGATCCCTAATTGGATAGACTTGTGTGTAAACGCCGTTTTACGCTTATTTACTGATGCTCTATCTAGTCCAGACCTACGATGATGAATGACGATTAGTTCACAGAGTATAAATAATCAATTTTAGCGGGTTCTCGGAATAACACAACAGAATAACAACTCTTCTCATTTCGTGTAAAAGAAAGAAAGCGATGGAGATTTTTCTCTCGCGTGATCTGCATTGTTAACGTTAATTAGTTAATTAGTTAAGTGTTCATGAAAACACGGCCTTTTCACGGTTTCCACGCGATTAAAAGATATATACGGTGATTTTGACATAACCGTTTCTATTGTTTTACTCAAATAAATAAATAAATAAATAAATATAAATAAATAAAATGTATATAATTCGTTTCAAAAAACTGTCTAAAATGTGTTTATATTTTCCAATGTTTTTTTTTTTTTTTTTTTTTTTAATGGAGTAATTAAATTCCCTTAGAGAGATATACATCGCGATTAATTTACATTGCGACTGCAATTTGCACCTTTAAACCTAGACATCCGTCTAGGTGCAAACAAATAAATAAATATCATTATAAAATTATTTAGACTCTTTGGCGGGGTTTTAATCTTACACGAGGCATTCTTCACATCTCTTCTTTTATACTTGGATTTTCTCTTAAGACTCACTTTTACGGAAGAACCTTATTATTAGAGGCACGATATATTTTACTCTAGATTCAGCCTGCGAATCGAAGCGATGCTCACGTTTCACATGCAACATTGAATCCACGTAAACGTGGTACTCCCCGAGTACCTGGACATTAGTGTCCAGCGGAAATGCACTTTACGGACGAACAAACGCGACCTTTTTTTCTCATTTGCAGTTAATTGCAAACACATTCACGATAATACCACGTGGCACAACGTGCAATTAATTTGACGAATGACCCCATTTATCGCTTTCGCTATTTCATTGATTCAGCTAAGAGAGATTTATACGGCGACGACATCGCCGTAAGACAACACGTCACATTAGCTGCCACTTTAATTCGCCTTGATCGCGCAAGATATCGCCGAAGAAATGGAACGGAAAATAATAATAACACGCAGCGGCGGAAACATTTTATTAGTACGTATATATATACTCGTCTATCGAAAATTATTGCCACTTATCACTCATTTAATTACTCGTTATGTCCGATATAGACGATTGTAATAGGACTTAATGTAAATAGCATTTTAATGCGTATAGATATTTGATATTTTATTGTGGAACTCTATTGCAATTTCCAGATATTTTTTTAGATCCCTTTTTTTTATCCCAGATAAATGTAAAATAATATAATATAAAATTTCAAATAAATATGAATATAATATAAAGTAATATAAAATATTAATTTTAATTTTTATCATCGCAGACTTTGTGCCTCCTTGTCGCCTTAATTACCGTCGCAGCGGCATACGATCCGGATGACAAGTCTCTGAAGGATATTCTCTTACCCGAGGGTGAGTTCGAGGCGTTTTACTTGAAAGGTACGCAGGACGAGGAACAAAACGCCGTGAGACCGCCCCATCTTCATGGATCATTTCATCAGTACCGAAATCCTGCGCTGGTCGACGCGCCGAATAGCGCGGCTTACGGATTTCGTTTCGATGGGAAACGCCGCTTCAACTTCAGTTAAATTGCCGCCAATAATTGAATGTAAAAGAAAAACAATAAACCCGATTAGAAACACTTACTGACACTTTCATCAAGGATTGCGGTTATCGATTGAAACGCAAGAATTAGGAGTAGATTGATGAAGTTTCGCGTAGCGGTTTTAGTGGTTAGCGATTAGCATTATTTTGTGCAGTCACGCATGTAATTCGAAAGTGCGAGTATCTAATATTGAGAAAATTTTAGATTTACGTAAGACGTAAAATGATTTTCTTTTACAAAGAAAAATGAAAAATATGGTTCACACTAATAGTAAAGATTGATACAATCGATGTACTTTCCGGCACATAATTTAGGATTTATAAGATAATAAAAGATATATTTTTAATCATATCCGTATATTAATCCGTATATCCCGTACTCTCTTTATTATTTTATTTGAAAGTTGAATGCGTACTACAAGCAAATCAAATACTCGAATCATTAATCTTCGAACTCGTACTGATATGATTAATGGACGAATGTATTTGCTCAATTAATTTACAGTATCTATTTCTTGCCATTAAGGAATGACATATTCATTAAGATATGTCTCATTGTCAGATGAATAAATTTTCTATCATAAATTATATTTCCGCTCAATTTATTATACAATTTAAATCGTGAATGAGCTTTTTAATATTAAATTCATTCTAAATTAAAAAAATAGACATCAATAATGTATTATATTTAAAAAACTGATAATACAATAACATTTGCCGAACTGTAGAAATTATAAATGTTTTTTTTTTTTTTTTTTTTTTTTGCATATGTAGCAAACGACGTTCGGATAATTCGTGATCGAGAATAAAAAGTTTTTCATAAATTAAGCTTTATTTAAAAAACAATTTAAACTATGGAAAATTTTCTCATGACTATTATCTAAGAAAATATCGATTTCGTAAGTCGGTCAAAATATTTATAGTGAAAAGAAGATGGTGTAATCTTGCAAGATCATGTGTGTATATATTGCATTAACTCGCGATTATGCATGCACGAAAGTGAGAGAAATTGTAAGTACAAACTGTGGTATATTCAAAGGCGTTTATCGGCAAACATCAGAGTAACATTTATTCGAAGAAATTGATCTTATCAGAAGGTATGATTACAAAAATTCATGTTAACATCTTGTCACTTACCGCTGGTGAGTCTTTAAGAAGGAACTATATATGGATCATCTATGTCAAAAGTTAATACATTTTGAGATTCATAAATTTGCAGAAAGCAATTTAATTCTTTTAAAATATAAAATTAATAATTAATTTGTGAATTAAAATAAAGATTTGCCTCATATAGAATTAAAATTTTCATTTTCATGAATTTTTGCATATACGCGGTATCACTATAAAAAAGTTAATTCAATATAAGATAAATTGTATTCTACGGAACAAATATTTACTTTAACTCAGAAATTATTAATTAATATTTTGACAAGCTTATTAATTTTTAATTTTATATTTATAAAAATAAATATTTTATATATCGTATAATTATTAATTTTACATTTTAAAAATGCTTCCGGCAATGTCAAATTTATAAATCTCGAAATGTATTTTAAATGTATTAACTTTTGACACAGATGATTCGCGTAGTTCCTCCCTAATACTCGGACCAAATCAAATTTTACTTTTAATGTTCTGTACATGTGCGATCATGGAGGAAACAGATAATTTGTTGTTAGATCAGATATCATTACACCGATCGCGCGGAGAATCTCGGAATTTTTTATATTAATTTACGCATTTTTGCAAACGTGTCTCGAACCACACCCTTTCCGTTACAGTGATGATACAGTGGATATAATTATCCGAGAGATCGCAGTTTTTTTTATATTTCGCGGTTTTTTCTTATCAGACCTAGTTCTTTTTTTTATCTTAATTAATAGACGGTTTTCTACCTAGCAATAACGCAGAACGCTTATTTGCGCCGCGTATGTGAGAATCCGATACGAAGCAGATTCGACAAACAACTTTCCATGTTTAGATGATGTACTAGAAACCTGGCGTTTTGCGCTTCGAGATGGGAAACTCACAAACACGCAATTAAAACGGGGCGTAAAGTAATTTTACTTTCATTAAGCCAATGGCCTTTGTTATGACTACTCTCGCGTTAAACTGGAAAAGCTTGTAAGATTTCAATAGAAATTCCAGATTTTATTAGAATTCAATAGAATTCATCACGTGTTCGCACGATATGCTTACAAATGTATAATCACCAAAACTGAAACTTGCAGCATTACATTGAGGTGTGTTGCTTCGCAAGAAATGTATATCGTATTGCGCATATCTATTTATTTTCATCTTGCAATTTATTAAGATAAACGAGATTCTATCTTTTCGAATAAAAAAATTTTTAATGACCTCTTGAATTATTAGATCCTAATATTTAAAAAATTATTCGAAATGAATTATCTTAGAAGATTTTTATTTATCTGTCTTGTTATATATAATATTCGTTAAAGATGAAGAAAAAAAAGAGGTTTATAATTTTTTTCCCACGTGACGTAAAGGAGACTTTTGATGCGAGAATCCCTGTCATATATCTCAAAAATTGGCTTCAATTAATTGTCGCTTAATTCATACGTCAAAGTTGTAATATAAATGTGTGCGCAGTTATTCTGTTTAAATCCAGAAAAATAACTATAAAAGTAAATAACTATAAAAATGAGAAAACTCATCACTATGATATATTCTAATAGAAAAGACTTTCATCTTTTACACACGAAATCATTAACATAATTGAAACTAAAAATCAAAAAACTACTTTGATATACGTAGAAAAAAAAAGGTTTATTTAATTTAATTAGATGCAATTTTTAAAATTCCTTCATCCCTCAAATTTATTTCAAATATAAATGAGTACACACCCACAATTGTGAATAATATTTTGGAATTTTCTTTTCGTTTAATGTACTTTTTCAGATAGAAATGTTTTTGTAAAAATTATTTACTATTTATTAACAAAGATCATTGACTTATTTATACATTTTTAGTCGCAGAGTCTGAATGTAATTTAGAAACTGTACGATATCTCTCGATGATAATAATAATATGGCAACAAAGGAGAACTAATTACTCGCCCGATTGCCCGCCCGCTATTTGTGGCCGTTGTAATGGTGTAATGACATGCGTACGTGCGGAGAAGGATTGTAGACACTTACGAATGCGTTAAGCAGCCGCTTTGGTACGAATGGGAGAAGCTTTAAAAGAGGTGGCTAAATATCGCCGCATCACAGTCGTCTTTGAAGTACCTCGGCGAGGTGAGCGGGATCTTGTGCGAGCTACGCGATATGAAGCTCACGTGTTTAATTACGGTGAGTGAAGACAGCTCGTCGCAGAATTATTGTCTTCGCAGTGAGAAAAGTGAACGAAAATATGCACGATATTTAAATGTGAACTTACCGGAGATGGATTTTTTTCTGCAAATTTTTTTCCTTCGATCCGTAGAATAATTGAGAGGAAGGAGGATACGTTTGAGAGCCTAAGAATTTTAGTCAAGCTCCTTCTCAGGAGCTAATTATTTTTTTTTAAACTAAAAAAGAAATATTTCTCAATATTTCTTTTTTAGTTTAAAAAAAATAATTAACGATATATTGTACGGTTAATTTATTAATTGAAATGCAAAGTGATGTTGAGATATGCTAATATTATTTCTATCTTTCGCATGAAAAAATTGATAAGAGCAAATTGAGATTCTTTTGGGAAAGAGTTGTTAATTATTATAAATGATGATTTGTAGTGCTATATATATAAAATATTATAAATATATTTTATTCTATATATGTAATCTTTATATACTCATATATATAGGTGTGCGTATGTCTGTCATCAACAGTGTCCACTCACGAGCTCAAACATTTAAATAGGTAAGTAGATTTTTTTCTCTTTCCTTCCTGTTTCCTCTTTGTTTTTAAAACAATAATTTTTCTTAAATTTATTTTTGTATTGTAATTGTATTATTTAGTCAAATTAGACTTATACATATAGCAATGAAAATATTTAATAAAATTATATAAAATACAATTTTATTTTTTAATTATTAAGTAGGTATGTAAGATTTAAATATTAACATTTGTCTTTTTACCTTTTTTTAATTTTAATTGTTTCTCATATTTAAATATAATTTACAATTGACTTCTTCAGGATAAAGAAGATCGCAAGATTACGAGAGGACTTGATCGTTAAAGATGCCACGAGAAGAGAGATGAATCCCACCTCCCACATTTATTCCAATATATACCCCATGACAAGACAGTTTCAGCCACATACAAGAATCGAGAGGCCCAAGAGGAATCATGAGTTTCAATCTGGACGTCAACAGCAACCACAAAAACAACAACAACAAAAACAACCGCAACAACAACAACAAAAACAACCACAACAACAAAAACAACAACAACTACCACAACCACAACCACAACCACAACCACAACAACAACAACAACAACAGCAACAGTATCGCTATAATCGCGATCGCCCGAGACATCTGACAAAACGTGTAAAGACTCGCTCAATCATCGGGGGGTCGTCGACGTTGGAGCTGAGCGACAATCAACTGGACTCGATTCCTGAGGCGATTCCTGAGACGATTCCTGAAGCGATTCCTGATGAGAAACCGATTCGCATCGAGCCTGTGCTTCGCGTTACCACGAAGAAAAATATTCTCGACTCCATTATCGACATTGTGCGTCAATTGGTGGATCCTCCGAAGAACGAAAAGGGCCCGCTCGTGCCTATTAAACTACCCGGGACTACACGCACGATCTACTTACGACTGTTAGAACCGCTTGATGCGAGTGAGGTGAAGGTGCGCTTCGTCACGCAGTTGGCGGTTCCCGTGGTCGACGCGGAAAAGCAATACAACCCCTACGTCCCGATTCCTTCAATCATTGATCCTACTGCCATGCTTCTGAATCATGCTCATTACGGAACGATACATCCCATAGTGCCGGGCGACCCGTTGCTCACTTCCTCCTCCAATCGCCATCAGGCGATTTACCCGCCTCGAAACCATGCTAAAAAACCACAGCCGATCAAACCAGTGACCGAGACCTCGACGGAGAATGCGAAGGATCCGCTAGTGCAAGCAAGTTCCTCGCCCACGGTAGCCTCGACCAACCAAGTGGAAAGCGACAAGCAGGTAAACCTGCAGAATCCCGAGCAACAATTGTTGAGCCAAACGGCGGCCTCGTATTATCAGTATGAAGCGGCAGCTGAAGAAGTCATGAATAAGGTAAAGGAGCTGCTGGAGAAGGAAAACGCAACGATAGCGACCCAGAGTGAAAACGGGCTGAAGAGTCCCTCGGCAGAGTCTCCGTATCAATTAAGCACGCATCGTTTGCCTTATCGGCAAGTTGCTCCGTATCCGGGCGCACCAATGGAACATGGTCCCAATCCTAGTTCCTACTCACCCTCGTACGAGCAGTACAACGCTAATAACTCAGCTCCTGCCTTCTATCCGGGGTCTTACAACAGCCCCCCGAATCCTTACTCGACGTCCTACAAGCAGAACGAGATTCACGAGTCTTACAACGCCCCTGCTCCCAGTACGTACTCGACCTCGTATTACAATCAGAATGAGTTCAGCAGCGCTCCAAGTTCTTATCCGGTTTCTTATCAAAGTCAGAACGAATTTAACGGCGCTCCGGGTCATCCCTATGCGTCTTCCTACGCAAAGCAAAACGATCTCTTCAGCGCGCCAAGTACCTATTCGAGCTCCTACGAGAAGCAAACCGGTCTAGCTCAGAACGACGCGCTTCGAATTATAGATCCACCGTCTTACTTGCCCGGTTATCAAACCGAGAATCACGCCAATCGATCGTTCGAGTATGCGACAAGCGGGATCCGACAGCCGCGGTACAACGATCCGGACGAGGCGGTGGCCTTGTCGAGTGGCAGTGGCGAGTCAGCGTCCCATGTGATATGGGGTAAGTCGAAGCGAGAGAAGAGCGCGGAGATCCCCGACTCCAGGACAATCGATGACAATCGCGAGAGATGGCAGCCGGTTGTATTCGTGCAAGAGAACGCAGGCTGGCAAGAGGGGTATGAGGCCGAGCTGGCAAAGCCCGTTACGACCCAACGACAGCCGCCCCTTCAAGATCCACCTACGACGAGGAAGCCCCCGCGAAGAGGCGTCGATCAGGCACGTCGAAATAGTAAACCGCAGCGCGGCGGTGCTGTTGCTCGAGATCCGAGATGTTCCACCGCCTCAGAAGAACAGAACGGTTGCGAACGAGCAAAATCCACCACCACATCGACCACCACGCCTCGTTCCGAGAGTACTACCGTAAGGATCATTGACAAGCCGACACAAGCTGTCAATAGTAAATCAGCTGTCAACAAGAAATCAGCTGTCAACAGCAAATCAGCTGTCAATAGCAAATCGATATCGGTCGCGAAATCGACACCAAGCACCACGATGGAAACTTTACAACCAAATATCATTGTAAATAGTGCAACGACAAGTGTGACGGAAAGATCATCGGCGTTGACGACGAAGACGATGATCAAAAATGCTGAGTCGATGAGGAGCGACGGAACGACGGAAGGATCGCCCTTCTTGATCAAAGTAATCAACAAAAGCGCGAGCACGACGGAGAAAACGCCGCTGCTGATCAAAGCGATCGAGGAGATTTTTATGAATAATATTCAGGCAGATAGAATGATCGCGACCGAGGCAAGTGCGATTAAACCGAGCGTGAGTAATGTGACGCAGAAATGGACGATGAGCAGTACGACGGAGAAATCGTTGATAAACGTTGCAAACGTGAGCAAAACGTCTGTATCATCGAGCAATAAAGCGAAAAAGGAGTTACCCAAAAGGCCTATGGTGATGAAGAAATCGACGTCCATAATGAAACCGAGAGCGCAGTTGAATAGTACTACGAAAAAGACGGTCACAACGCAGAAGCCGACGACTAGTAGTACGACCAAGAGAACGACAGTCACAAGGAAATCAAAATTTTTCAGAGCCACTTCGAAAACAAAGTCGACCACCACCTGATGCTTTTATTTATGTTAACTCGCGTGCTTCTCTTTCTTTAGGCACGATCGACCGTTTGCGTTCTTATGCGTTTACGCGCGTTCGTCATCGTGAACGTGACTGTAACGCAGATGCAATTATATTCTCCAAACGATTTTTCACCATTTATGTTTTACGCAAAAATCGTTAGTCGCAAAAGTTGTCTGCACGCGTATTTACATGTATGAATGTGTATATATGTATGTATATATTATATGTGTGTCTATATCCTGCATAACAACTGATTGATTGATTAAGATAATTTATAAAAAATGAAGTATCAAATGCACTTATACATATGTTGCAAATAATTGCATCTGCATCCGAAATGACGTTAAATGTGTTGTGAAACTTAAAACGAAAAAATTAGGATTGATAACATGTGTAATAAAAATACAATTAATGTTTGCATATGATAAAAAAGAATGTTATTGTTAGATAATTGTATACATTATTTACCTCACCGCTTTTCTACCTATGTAACACAGGCCAACCTTAAGATTATTGCCATTCTTTTTATCTCTGTAAATCCCTCGATTGAATGAAACGAACTTGAGCTTTTTCTCACCAATAAATTAAATAGCATGGCCATACAATTATAATTAAAATTATATAAATTTTATTTGCAGTTGAATGAAGGATAAGACTCTAGTTGCTCTAGCCGTTTTCTACTCGATATTTTTCACTGATTTGTGTGAGTAAAATTTGACACAATATACATATATTATTGACACAATATAAAAACTCCTTGACACATATAGTGTCAATGAGTTTTTTTTCGATACGAAAGATATATATAGTCATAGTTGTTATATGAGAGTCATTTATATGTATGTATTTAATTATCTACATATAAAAAAGTGTTCTTAACACAAAAATACTATTTTTAAATGTTGTACATAAGGTAATAGATTCCTGGGGATGATGTATGTATTTCTATCTACTTCGCCAATTGTTTATTTTGTTAATTTAAAAAATAAATAATATTTCACATTTGTTTGTTTTAATTTCTAATTGTTCTCCATCGATGTAAGTTACATATTTCATGACGAATGGGAAAGTAATACGAATAAAAGATGCGGCTATTATTGTTATTAAACTGCAATTAGGAATTCACTCAAGATAATGTGCAGTATTAGAAAGTTTTGATGTAGGTTTTAGATACATTTATAATAAAGGTTTTAACGTTAAATATAAGCATTTTTGTTAATATCTTCACATTGAAAGTAAGCGAGAAAAAATTAGCGATTTGGAAAGAAATGGAATAATATTAGTGAAAACGAAAATATTTTACAGAAAGAAAACTGATACAAAATTCAGGATATTCAGTGTAGATTAATTATTAAATTTTATTTAAATTTAGTTTAAACGTTAATTATTACATCTTATTTAAAAGCTAATCAAACGAAAATTTTATACAAATTTATCTTCTCTTTGTAAACAAAGAAATATTTTTTATAAATTTACTCTAACGTCAATATAATGATACGAAATACTTATCAGAGATGTGACAAGTATTAAGAAATTTTCAAATCTCATATAAAAAGAAATAAATTTGAACAACAAAAAAGGAGAAGGGAATAACATAGATTTCGCGATAGATAATTGCATCGATTAAGGATGTTTAGCACCTACAATCGGAGCAAAACGTAGTCGAAATTGACGAATATATTCTTTTCTCATATATCTTAATATCTGATTATTATAAAAATTGCATAAAATCTTATTATTTATTTATAGCTAGAGTGTAGAAATGTATTTAGAAACTTTTTTTCGGAGAATTTTCGCGTTTCTTAAACTATAATGAGAAACTTTTATCATTAACGATACTTCGATTTCAACATTACAGCACAAAATTTGAATTATAAAAATAAAAGAATTTACTCGTACAGAATAATTTGAAATGTCAGAATAAAAATTATAATAGTGAATAATGACAAAATATAAAAGATTTTTAACTATTTCTTTGATAAATTTAATAATTTGTCATTTTTCCGAGAAGAAAGAAATGTGGTAGCATGGTAATTTTTCATAAATTGGTCAAATTGCAAATTGACATATGAGGCCTAGTCGCTTCTCGCTTACACGTTTGTAAATAGAGGCTTCTCCAGATGAAAAGATAGATTATTTAAAATGTCAAAAGAAGGCTCAGCTGAATGCTATATTGTCACGTTTTCACAATAAATAATATGTCATCTCGGATAATAGGACGAAATTGAGAAAATTATATTCAATATCTTTTAAACTAGTCAGTACTTGACCAAGATTATGTGATCAAATATTTCCTCTATATTTAAACTATACTTTTGCAAATTTTGAATAAATTCCTATTATTATTTCTATCTATTTTAGCTCTTAAATCAACATGATCACAGGTTTTTTATAAGATAGAAAATCTGTCATCGTATCAATTTAAGGGCTAAAAAGGACAGAAATAATTATATTTATACTTATTTATATAAATAATTATATTTATAATTATATTAATACTTTTACTTATAATTAGATCCACAAAATAATTATATCAATAATAATATCGACGGGTAAATTCATCGCAAATTAAAATCCTTATAACTTTTGATTGCTTCAGTGAATCAACTCTAGGTTTTTTTATAAGTCTCTGAACATGTATCAGAACAATCTGTGCAAATTTTATTAAATTCCTATATTTTTAAAAATAGGTACTAAACATGCTTAAGAGACATTGAGCATGTCGATAGGATCGAGAGAAGAGAGGAAAAAAAAAAGTAAGACGCAAGGGAGATAAACATGCCGTACTTTCCAAACAATACGATTATGACCCTTGCATCAATCGGTTTTTCAACCGTTCGGGATTAATATGACCGTGAAATCAATGTGGCCGACGTCGATTACACCGATCACGATAGCCGAGGTGGTCACGCCGCGGCGAACTTCTCGTCCATTTCTTCTTTTTCCTCGGCCGGAATTGGTGCTGGATAAAAATTGCTAATCGCAGAAACGCGATGTATCGATGCACACGCGTGTAGGTGGCATTTCTTACGATGCTTTCCAACGCTACGCCGAGATTTCACTTTTAATTCACTTTAATTCGCGTACGCGTCATATCATTTAATTAGATGAAACGATTTGCGTCCTCAAAGTGCTATGATTCAAAAGGACCAATACGTTATCTTCGATATCCATTTCTCTACTAAATTGCAGTTTGCGAAGGCTCGCGAAACAAGGTGGAAAAAATTTGTAGATAAAAACACATGATGTGAAGAAATTACATTTTTTTTTTTTTTTTTTTTTTTACTAGAAACGTTGATGTCAAAAATAAATAATTTTAGTAACTGTGGACCATTAGGGATCACTCTAAGTTAAAGTGCTATGTAAAACTGTAAAAATTACGTAAATTGATATAGTTTTACGTAGCACTTTTCTATTTAGAATGATTCCTAATGGTCCACAGTTATTACATACCACAGTAATTTTTAATATAAAATTTTCTCCGTGAATAAATATACTATTTGAGTATTATTATTTAACGCAGATAATACGTTCAAAGATGAATTTTATGTTTCTAGGTTTGCCATATATCGGCGTGAAAAATGTTTTTCAGATGAAAATCCAGTGCAAAAGGATGCCTGCAGTATTCTAGAACAGTAATCATAAGTGATAGTGTGTTGAGTGCATGCTGGGCGGAGTTTCGCGGAATACTTTATGCATCTCCCTCCCGTTAGTTGCTGCTTGCACTATATAAACCTTCGTTTTGTAGCTGTGCGATGTACAGAAAGTAATCTCTCGATCGGAGTGCTTCGAGAAACGAGTCGAGTTTTTCACAATGAACAAGTTCTTGGTAAGATGTTCTTTTTTTTTTTCAGTTATATTATCATATATATATTTAAATTTCAATTAAATTCAATATTTAATTTAAAATTTACTTTCATAATTTGCTTAAAATTGACACTTTTTAAAACTGATTTTAATGAAATTTAATTGACAAATATTTATTATTAATTTTGTCATTTTTAATTCAATATTTAGTTTTTATGTGATATTTCTAAGTTTACTTTTATTTCGCCAAAAATCTCTATTCATAAGATAATTAAAATACTATACATGATAATAATAATAATAATGCACTGATATTTATGTTTGTTGCAGTACAGCACTTTGTTCCTAATAAGTCTTGCGCTGTTGCATCAATCGACCGAATCTAAGTAAGACTCGAAAATGAGTATTAACAATATAAGATAACAAATATATGAAACATTTGGGAAAATTTCGAAAAAAAACCTTGCAACATTTTTTTTTGTTTCAGGAAAAAGGTGGTAATACACGTTCCTTATAGCGTAAAAAATGTGAAACATACGCATACAATTTACAAGATAATTTCGCATCATCATGAAGCAAAGCACCGTGAAGATGATGACGATAACGTGTACTATGACATGTATCGATAACGCATACTTTCGTAGATTGTAAAACAACATGCAGTATTCATCTATAAGTAACAAAACCCAAAGAGTCATTAGATTGTGATTATCAACGAGCTTACAATTCACTTACATATAAGCACATTTTAGATACTTTTTATCATAGTATGTCATGTAACATTATTACATTTGTTTGTAATAAATGATATGCGTGCGCGCATGTACGTATATAAGACTGTCTTCCAATATATTTTCCCAATGAATCCGAAATTAATATCATTCTCCTAATGATATATGCAAATTAACGTCAGATTTTTCGTTTATTTAGACAATCGCGCGATGTCGAACATTTCATAATCCAGCCAAGATACATTAATTTCTCTAGCTTTATAAAATCTCTAATAAAACATGTGGAATTAATTTGTAATAATTATATAACAATTTTTACATATATTTATATATAATTATAACTTTTGTAGGTGTATTTTGTTTAATATTCAGATATCTAGTGTTTTTATTTATTATTCACACTATTAACTTAAATAATATGTTTTTGACGTAAAGATAACACTATCCGAAATTTAAATATTAAATTACTGAACCATGCAAAGATATAATTTAATTATTAACGTAATATTTTTCGTTTATTTAGACAAAAAATAATTATGTCGATGAAAAAAAACGTAATTTATATGTAAATTGCATTCCTTAAATTTTATAGTTATTATCCCTTAAAAGTCTTTCGATATCTATTTTTGCTTTATGCGCTATTCTATGATTTACATTTATATTAAAACTACGTATTATTATTAAATTATTTATCCTACATATGTACATGTTATATTCGAGTAATAATTGTAATAATTATTTTTATTATATTGAAATAATTATTAAATCGCGCGATGTTGAACATTTCATAATCCAGCCAAGATACATCAATTTCTCTAGCTTTATAAAATCTCTAATAAAACATGTGGAATTAATTTGTAATAATTATATAACAATTTTTACATATATTTATATATAATTATAACTTTTGTAGGTGTATTTTGTTTAATATATTCAGATATCTAGTGTTTTTATTTATTATTCACACTATTAACTTAAATAATATGTTTTTGACGTAAAGATAACACTATCCGAAATTTAAATATTAAATTACTGAACCATGCAAAAATATAATTTAATTATTTTACATAGCAAGGATATTTATTACCTGTCTGTATATAACCCATCTGCATTTATAAGTAATCCAATCTGCATCCGCTTTTTGTTTCATTTTCTTAAAAGCACGTAGTCATTGTACAGATTTCTCTTCAATTGGATTAATCGTTTTTTTAGACCCTTTAGACTAGTTTCCTGGAAAAATATCAAAAGAAAAACGTATTAGAAATATCACAGAGATAATCTTCAATAAATTACCGAGCAAAAGAAATGATTTCACTGAGACACTGAACTTGGCCGTGCAATATCTCTTTATGGTTTATCGACCCCATAATTTCTAAAACAACGTCAGTTCCGCATCGAGAGATGAAGCATATCACCGGAAGAATAGCGAAAGCAATCATCGGCCGTGAACTGCATCACGTTTCTCCGCGAGATTCGCTTTCGATGAAAAGAAGATTGCATATAAATGGCCATTTTATCGTCGGCGAATCGCAAACGGCGATTGATCACCGATAACCGAGTTCGCGATCGTTACTGCATTCGAACATACATCATGGTAATGATGAAATTGATAAAATATCAAGGTGAAACTCGAAAGTCGCGTGTGCAGATTGTGTGATTTATTCATATAGATTATCGTGCAAAAGTTATACAGTTCAATTTTATATATATATATATATATATATATATATATATATATATATATATACACATGTATACAAGACACAAATAAATATATAGATTAAATATGATTGAGAAATTTTGTAAGATATATTGCGTTCTGCACGGCTGTTCTCGTACAATATAATTAGCGATTCAATTAAAAGTAATGCGTGTGAGAATCCTTGCAAATGCGTTTTAGATCAGCGTATAAAGATTGCAGATATCGGTACAACGGGATCGTGATCAACGAGCATAAATATCGTTAATTAATTTAACAAATGCGTGTGTGTGTGTGTGTGTGTGTGTGTGTGTGTGTGTGTGTATTATGAATAACTTAAGAAGTAACAATCGCGCGACTTGTGTTTCAGAAAATCTTTATCGGTCTTTTTATCATACTGTCAAACGAGGCGCTGAACGGCGGAAATGCCGGCAAAGAGCAGTGAGTACACAATGTATTTATATATGTATATATACAATTATTGTGTTATTAAATTCATCAAGTTGGCGGATTGCGCAGCTTCATTAAAAGGCGTTATAAATGTAGTCACCGAGCTTTACGCTTTCTCGTAGCGAAAATCATAGTGCACGCTCACTCTCGTTCTCGTTCTCTCTCGTTATCAAATTAACGAATGTATCTATCTTTTTTACATTACAACGCTTCTCGAATGTTGGAGGATAATCAATTTTTATATTTACTAATAGTCTATCGACTTACATAGCACTACTATTATCACCAAATTAAAACAATAATATAGGGGAACGTGGGGGTAGAACGGCCAACGTAAGCATTGAGCAAGTTTTCAACATATTAAAAAAAAATAAATCAATCTTTTTTTTACTAAAAATATTCTTTGGAATATTCACTATAAGAAAAAACACAAATTTATTATAAAATAATAGTTTAAATAGACGAGATTATTGATTTAGTAAAAGCCTAGATTTTCGTGATATGCTTTTCATGCGGGATATAATGGACTACCTCCAAAATTTGTTTATTTCATTAACATTGATGTCTAAAACTTCTTAAAAGTTGTATACTATAATATGATATATAGAACATAAGAATATAGATTTGATTTTTAAATGATAACTATAAATTAATAAATAAAAACAATTCTCTTGTTACAGTAAATATTTTTCTCTTTAAAACATGGAAAAATATCCTTTAATGTAATAATTTTTGGTATTAATTTTGAAAAACAGCATCTATGTATACTCTCTTTCTTTCTCTAGTATAAAAATAAAAAGTACAGCATTTCGTGGGCTAATATTTCATTAAGCCTCAAAACGTATTTATTTACTTTTGATCATATAAAAAATTATAATTAATCGATATTTACATAGACACAGTATGAAATTAATAAGAAAAGATCGTTTAAAACATAAATGTATTTACGGTAATAAAAATAGAATTTTATCATTGTTTACCTTATGTAAATATATCGAAGAATTACAACTCAGTCGCGGAGAGCACAGCAAGTGCATTAAATAATTTATAACAACTTTCAACTAAAAATATTGCGACCACTGATAACAGCACGCAGAAAGAGACACCTAATAGCAATAATTGCAACATATTTCATGACACGGTAGTCATCTCTGTAAAAAGATATCGACTGTGCACCATTGTACCCCGCGGTGCCGTTCTACCCCACGTTCCCCTATAATAAGAGTAAATTGTAATTTGTACAACTTTTTATTGGCGAATTTTTAAAATTCTCTCCTTCCATTTTCTTATCATTCTATTATTATATTTCTCATTGATTATTCCATTCTGAACAGCGTGCATTTCAAGATTCACGTGCCGCAGATCATAAAACATCACATTCACACGAAAACGGTGTTCGTACATATTCACAAGCCAAAAAAGTCAAAGATTAAGGAAGAAGTGCCGACGAAAACCTATCATAAGGAGACTCATCAGGATTGGAGTTCCTGGAACGCTTACGACTATCACGACAACGACAATAATCTGTCCAAGGATCATAACGGTATTCATAAAGAAGAGCCTCAAAAGCAAAAGGAAAATCCTTTCTTCCAGGATCCCAAAGATTCTTATATGCCTATGTCGCAGCATCATAATAAACCCGATCATCTAAAAGGCAAATACGGCGACATGATCGGATACTCTTATCCGCCGCAGTACGCGGTTCATGAAAACGTCAAGGAAACCGACGACAACAATATTGATATGCCCTACATGCATACATACGAGGAAGGTTATCGTAAAGGCGGCGAGTCCGCACGAGGACATATTTATACGGGCGATGTAACGAAATTTTACGACGGCAAGCACGAGGAGGGCGATCACTCCATCGATGAAGAGTATAAGAATGAATCGACGGAGAAAACGCACGCTGGCCGTTACTTCATCGATGATAATGAATATCATCACGATAATGATAAGTACCACAAACCGGAGAAGCGCTCGAATTTTGGAAGGTTCCCGTGAAGTAAAAAAAGCAATTTGAAACACGGTGATCGTGTCAATAATAAATATTAACTTCACCAGGTACAACTTAACCGCACAACAGCTGTTGTGGACGATTCCGCAAATATTTTCAGATTTTATTGTTGTTCTTACAAATAGGCGGTATAATATTATTAAAAAAATTAATTTAAAAGAAAGAGCAAAAGTTTATTAGACTTATCATTCATTAATTATCATAATGACGTTGATTGACAAACATGCGATCAAGGATAGACTTGTTGAAGAACAATAAGACAATATAAAAATAA
This sequence comes from Anoplolepis gracilipes, assembly GCF_047496725.1. Lineage (NCBI taxonomy): Eukaryota > Metazoa > Arthropoda > Insecta > Hymenoptera > Formicidae > Anoplolepis > Anoplolepis gracilipes. Next base: position 11,770,670 of record NC_132977.1, on the reverse strand, counting down.
ATGTTTTAATTAAATAGTATGTTAATGAGTTAGATAATCATAAAGTAAGGGATAATAAATTAATTTTCATATAGAAATAAATATATAAGCTAAATAATAATAATATAAAGTAAGTTATAATAAATTAACCAATATTCTTGAAATGTTTAAAAATTATTTAAACATTCATAAATTATTTAGGAGATATTATTAAGAGATAATAAATTATGCAATGTCAAGACGTAATATCATATTATAACTCGAAAGACTGCTCGATTAATAATTGCAATTACAGATAATTATTATGAATAAGTACAACTTTATTCTCAATAACTCATAAAATTAATGAATACCTGGACGGAGCGTGAAATTCTCATTTATAAAGACATTAGCTTCATTTGCAGCACCTATATTACGGATAACGATCAATCTACTTTTGCCTTCAGCGTTTTTGCGTTCTACGCACAGAATTGTGTTTCTTTGATCATCACGTACAAGAAATCTTTGACGTAAATAAAATTAAAAATCTTAAATTAGGACAAAATTAACATATTCCATATTTTAAGAAATTCCTTATTTTTATATTTTTAATGTATATACAGATATATCAAATATATTATTCCTAAATGTGTTTGTGCGATTTAATCTTTTTGTATTTTTTTGGAAAATCAAAGATGTCGATATTGTAATAAAACATAAATTTGTCGATAGAAGGTGCTTTAAGGGGGCACCCGGAGTTGCGGGTGAGAAAAAAAGCCTTTTTTGGGGGAATTTTTTTCTGTCGCGAAACTATTGTATCGCTTATTCTAAAATTTCTATATCGGTATCGAATAACATTAAAACTATATTTCAGAATTTTTTCGTGGAAGAATGTCCCATAGCGTCTCCGTTTTATAGACATTGATAGAACTTTTTTTCTTTTTTTTTTTGGGTCAAAAAAATAATCGTAGAATTTTGACTTTGAACCTTCGCCATTTTGTAAACGAGTATACGAATTTTCAAAAAAGCTTGGATTGTATGTAGGCTATAGTTTACATACTGAGTCACCTACCGCCCCCCTCCCCCCCTCCCCTATTACACAGTTTAATTTGTAGAAGTGCATACTCCAATATACACTCTCAAATGTTACTCCATTATGACGAGATTATAAATTCCAAAGAGACTGTAAGTGACTGCTTTGTTTTTATATATTACATTGTATCACTGAGGATGGTCCGAAGAAGGATCGAAAGGTTTGAATAAATTTTGAATTTGTTATTTAAAACATTGTTTTTATTCACGCTCCCTCATCTTGCGTTCGGAGCCCCTTTCTATCGACTAATTTATTTTTAAATTGAAAGCCAATATTAATTGTTGTTATATAAAACAATAATTGAAAAATTTGATTAACTGCTTTTAGAACATTTTTAGAATAGTAAGATGAACGTTTTAAATGCCTGAAGAAAGAAAAAACGCAGGTATGCTTTTCTCAACATAAAACAAGTCTAGATGCTCCTATCTGTGTGCAACCTGTCGTACATAGGAGCATTCAACCTGCCGTACGTGGAAATATTTAAAAAGATGAATAAATAAAGTTGTTAATTTTAATAAAAATGTTGAAGAAAAAGTTTAATTTTTAATATTAAATTATAAATTGTAACTGTAAAAGTTGTCAAATATATAAAAGATTGCGTATCTGTAGATGTATTAGAGCTTTATATTGTATATTTTCTGAGCTTTTGAAATGTATTATTTCGAATTGGATAATATAAACTTTTAAGTAATATAAAAAAATTCAATAATATAAAAAATTTTCACCTATAGTGTGTGTGCATTATTGTATATCTTCAAATATATTATTTTAAACATATTCTTTTCAAACATACACGTACAAAATTTTATTTATTAATTATATTGAGGAAAAGTAAACAGATGGAAATAATACACAAGACTGATTTTTCTAACGTCAGTTAATTTTAAATTCGGTGGTAATTATATTTTTGTCTCTTTCAAATAAGTAGTTCTGAAAAAAAGAGACAAAGATATTTGAACTATAAGGTACGTATTTAATGATTTATACTTATATTTTTCCTTAGATTCTTAAAATATTTTTGTAAATGCAATCAAGTACATATGATTTATTAAGCTGAAAAATACGCGCTGTAAAAACATTCATTTAATTTATTTATTATGTTTAACAAAAAACAATATAGATATAAAAACAATACAAAGATAACACAAGAAATAACAATATTATATATACATACACATTGTGCTGAAAGCATGTGTCAAGGATTTAAGAGAGTGTCTCAGACTAGAGATATAAAAGAATACAAAATATTTAAATATCTATCCTTTTTTAAATTGTTATTTTAAATTATATATATAACAAAATCGATAAGCACGTAGTGCGTTATCAGGGAGATAACGGGGGTATGTAAGATATTTCGCACACACTTCAAAAAATTACCGCGTCATTACTTCAAAGACAATTTTAATTTCTCCAAAAGTAACAATAATATACGAAAGAATCCTTCTAACGACTCGACTAGTCCTCATGACCTCCGAATCCACCTTCGTCTCCGAATCCACCTCCAAAATCATGACCGCCACCGCCGAAATCGTATCCTCCACCCCCACCGCCGAAATCGTGTCCTCCACCGCCGCCGCCGAAATCGTGTCCTCCGCCACCCCCGCCGAAATCGTGTCCTCCACCGCCGCCGCCGAAATCGTGTCCTCCGCCACCCCCGCCGAAATCGTGTCCTCCGCCACCCCCGCCGAAATCGTGTCCTCCGCCACCCCCGCCGAAATCATGTCCAAGCTTAATCGGATGGCCCACAGTGTATCCGAGTACTTGGTACTTGTCGCCGCCGCCGTGGTGTAGGTGTTTCGTGATTGTATGCGTATGGTGAATGGTCTTGATTTTGTACGGCACGTGAATTATCACGTGGTTGCTATAAAGGGTAGGGAAAGTATTGAAGATTCTGATTGTTTGAGAAGATATAAGAACTATATAATTATCTCGTTGCAAGATACGAGAGATCGTATATGCTACTAACGTTTATTCTGCTTTTTGACATTATATAAAGCTTGATATAAAACTCAATTCAAACTTACTGTTCACCATGTCCGCCGGCGTTGGTCAAGCTAATTAATGAAACGACTAGGAGTAGATTCAACTAAAAATAATAAAGATTATTAATAAAGCTACATACATAAGAGTAATCCGTACTATTAACAAAAATCAGTCATTTACAATGATTGAAACGGTATGTAGTGAAAATTATAGTATTTAACGTCAAATAATGTACCAATTTAATAACACAAAAATCAGCGATTTAAAATATTATAATAAAATTATATCACGAATAACTATAATCAAAAAACTCCTATGATTTTTGTAAAAACATGTGTCATATTTCCATAAAAATATTCTAAAAATATTTATTTATTTATATTATATAAATTTTAGATAATTAAAAATTTTTTTCCCAAACTTATTAGTTAAAAATTAATTTATCTGAAATAATGAAATATTTAAATAATCTTTAAATAAAAAATATATTTCTCTCCGAATTCATCTATTAAAATTCATTATTAAAGCATACAATTATGAATATTTAGTAAACCTAATATTCCTTGTTCACCGGACATTTGCCTTTTACCAATTTAATAACACAAAAATCAGCGATTTAAAATATATTATAATAAAATTATATCACGAATAACTGTAATCCAAAAATTCTTATAGATTTTATAAAAAATATGTTATATTTCCATAAAAACATTCTAAAAATATTTATTTATTTATATTACATAAGTTTTAGATAATTAAAAATTCTTTTCCAAACTTAGATGTTATTTAAAAATTAATTTACCTGAAATATTTTTAATTTTTTAAAAATAGTCTCACAATCAGTAGCTTTTCTTTCTGATTCTATTAACCGTGCAAGTCGCAAAACGAATAATCCAAACGTCATTGTTCTCTTTGATCAAACGCGGAAATATAAAATTAAAAAAAAATCATCGCAAGTACTATAATCTATCTTACCAAAAGGTACGGTACCATCTCGCATTGTCTTGCCATTGTTCTGGCATAGGACCAGAAGGAAGAGAAGGGTATCACTTGCGATAAAGAGGACGAAACAACACAACGACGGAAAGAAGCTCGATTAATATCCAACGAGGAAACGAATTGTTCGCCCGCACTGTTGCGTTCTGACGACCGTCGTGAATACGCGTGCTGCTTTTATACACGTATACGTGATAGTGACTGGATAAGAGAATGAAAGGGAGTCTTTTACCACCTGCGTGAAAGGAATCACTCCTAGTGGCCACAAAGCCGGTGGCAAAAAGTCACCGGATCGCAGCGAAGCGAGAGAAAGAGGGTTAACGCGCTTTCCTCCCCCGCCGCTGGTTCCCTTTATGCACTTCCTCTTTTTTTCGATTAGATTCCTCCTCGCAATGAAAGGCAAATGTCCGGTGAACGGCCAAGATCAAGATCAAGAATTATAACACGCGAATCGACGGGCCGTACCATTGGTTTATTCATTTTACTAATCCTATCGACGCGTTCGCGCGAGAGGAAGAATCGCGCGGCGTCTTCTTCCTGTTGGCTTGAAATTGGAAAATTTACATTTTTTATGGTTTTATTTTTCATTACTCTCATTAAAGTCAATTTGTATTAATTTAATTATCGTGTTTCACATAATATATAAGGAAGGAATCTAGATATTTATAATACCTATAAGGAATATTATGTTTACTAAATATTCATAATTGCATTTGCTTTAATAATGAATTTTAATAGATGAATTCGGAGAGAAATATATTTTTTATTTAAAGATTATTTAAATATTTAATTATTTCAGGTAAATTAATTTTTAACTAATTTCTAAGTTTGGAAAAAAAATTTTTAATTATCTAAAATTTATATAATATAAATAAATAAATTTTTTTAGAATGTTTTTATGGAAATATGACATATGTTTTTATAAAAACCATAGGAGTTTTTTGATTATAGTTATTCGTGATATAATTTTATTATAATATATTTTAAATCGCTGATTTTTGTGTTATTAAATTGGTAAAAGGCAAATGTCCGGTGAACAAGGAATATTAGGTTTACTAAATATTCATAATTGTATGCTTTAATAATGAATTTTAATAGATGAATTCGGAGAGAAATATATTTTTTATTTAAAGATTATTTAAATATTTAATTATTTCAGGTAAATTAATTTTTAAATAATATCTAAGTTTGGAAAAAAAGTTTTTAATTATCTAAAATTTATATAATATAAATAAATAAATATTTTTAGAATGTTTTTATGGAAATATGACATATGTTTTTACAAAAACCATAGGAGTTTTTTGATTATAGTTATTCGTGATATAATTTTATTATAATATTTTAAATCGCTGATTTTTGTGTTATTAAATTGGTATATTACTTGACGTTAAATACTGTAATTTTCACTACATACCGTTTCAATCATTGTAAATGACTGATTTTTGTTAATAGTACGGATTACTCTTATGTATGTAGCTTTATTAATAATCTATTAATTTTTATATACACGGTGTCTGGTATTTTGGTGAAAAACCTGTTAATGGCAGATTCATATATATATGTAATATTATATAATAAGTATATCATATAATAATATACTTATATATAATATTATATAATAAGTAATTTATTATTTAAATATTTAAATAATCAAATATTGGAGTATATATTTATAGATAATGAAGAAATGAGAATTTTTTTGTGTTCATAATGTAAAATCAATGTCAAAAAAATCAAGGATCTTATATCGAGAGTTGATGTGCTATTTGATAATGCTTTTCTTCATTTCCTTTTAGTTTTGTATTTGAACTATATATAATAAATGCAAAATCAAACGTTACTTTGGCGTGACTAATATGTATGGAGAGATGGATAAGATAGTACTCTGCCTATATTTCTGCTTCGCTATGTTCCACTTGAAAGTTCAGTAATTGCTGCCATCTATCAGCAAGCTACTAACGAACGTAACATTTATAACATGCATCAATCATAGCACAAAATTGTATTTATCTCAATTTTTATATCAAAGTAACAGTATATAGGTACTTTATTCTTGAAAAAATGACGCCATCAGAACATATACGATTTATGGCATAGAAATGTTAAAATATAAGTGTCTTATTCGATAATTATTACATAATGATTAAATATAATTAATAAATAGTTTAGATCAATAAAATATTATAAAATATGATTAAAGGCAAACACTTATGTGTGTGTGTGAAACGATTTACGTATGATTTATAGTACGAGGAAGTGTAACTGCATAGATTATTATCTCCATATAATAATATAATTTCACATCAAAAACCGAATTAACTTAGATATGTTAAATTAAATTTATGTGATCTATGAAATGTATCAGCGAAAGTTTAATGTTTTTTATATATATGCTTAATCAAAAATACATTTATAAATACATATTTTTTTCTTTTTGATTCGGCATGAGAAATTTATTTTTCGCTCACTCCTGAATAATGCAAAGTGCTTCAGAATAAGTATTTTAGACAGATATCTTTTTTATGCGATTTTAAGATATTAAATGTCTGTCTTAGTTGTTATTAAAAAACGAGTTATTCAATGCTCAGTGCTATAGAATATTAATGTATTAAATTTTTCTGAAAGTATTATATAAATAGATAATCAAATTTTATTTTTTAATCAATTACTTTTTAACAGAATATGTATGAGAAATGCAATTACAATAATATTTAATCGCACCGATTTAAAATTGTCACAGAAAGTGACAAATCATATATTTATTAAAAGAATGACAACGTTAATATAAATGACAGATTTTAGATTGTAAAGTCGCTCACTTTCTTTTATTCTTCTTTCCTGAATGCTAGGAAGTATTAATATATTTAGATCCAATCTCAGACTTTCTCTGGGAAACGCAGTTTCTTAATTTACTTGTTCATATTGTTCTCGCTCATTTTTATTAAATTGCTTCAAAAAATTGTCACAATGGATCATGGAAATGGAAAGAAGAATCTCGTGTTATATATTACAAGAAGTATGTATCACACGTATTTCAGCGTAAGAGAGAGAGAGAGAGAGAGAGAGAGAGAGAGAGAGAGAGAGAGAGAGAGATCTGAATTTTAAATGATATATTATAATAAAAAGTAGGAAGGAAACATTACAGATTCCTAAAACACAGGACAAGAATTAGAAAATTTTATTTCTTCAAATATATGTAACTTTCCTAATAAATTATTATTAAAATTGAAAATAATAAATTATAGAAGTATGAAAATAATTAAGTTAAAAAAATAAAAATTAATATGATTTATATAAAATCTTGAAAAAAATATAAATATAATTTTTAACCGCAGGGGAAGAAATCGCAGGAAAGGCAAATATAAAGTGTATATATATGTAAGATTCGCTATCGCAAAACTATCGCCCGATCGTTGATAGATCGCGGAAACGAGAGGAATCCATTTCCCCATGAGCATTTTTATTTGCCCGTTGTGGAAGGAGCGGTGCCGATACGCGTAGACACCGACGTCTACTACAAGACGATGACCGGGCAGAACCGTTCACTCTTCGTGATTTTGCCCGAGACCTTCGTAAAACACGGTCGGGAGAAAGGGAAACTGATCCCGACGTGACTCGGCTCCGTCTCATGAAAGAACACAAATTACATGCCACGCCGATGCTTGAGGGAAAAGAAAAACGAGTAATACATACACGATACGGTCTTACCTTTTCCTTAACGCGACTCTCTCGCGAGACCGTGACAGTGAACTCTCTACTAGAGGAATCCAATCCGGCCAGGGTCGCGGTGAATGTATATACCGAGGTATTACGTTTCAATCCATCAACAGCGTCTTGGGAAAATTGCGAGACCTGAGATGTTGGACGAATATATCTATCGAATGATGTTATTCGTCAAGCCGGATTGATTTCACCAAAGGATAGCATCGTCTTCGTTGGACGATCGATTATCTTTGACCGCAACTCAAGATAAAAGCACGACAATTAGAAAGAAATGAAAAATTGATTAAAAATTGGTAAAGATCATTTCTTTTAATAGTGAAACTAGTACTGAATGTTTCAGAAATAATTATTTCTAATCTTTGTATGAAATCGTAATTATTATCATAATTATCATAATTACTGTATATTATCATAATTACTAACACAAGATAACATACAAGATTGGAAATTGTCATTTTAATCATTTCTGTGATACACGGAGAGAAATTCTTAGTACTTATTATATAAAAATTGGTAATAAAAATTAATAATAAGTTAATAAAAATTATATAGTAAGAAAGTATAGAAGAAAGAGAGGTATCTGTAAAAATATAAATCTAATTTATAGAGAGATCTAATTAAAAATTTTCAGATTCTTTGTTTTTTATTTTCTAAATATGAAGAATTCAAATCTTATTTTATATGTATAATTTTTTATACTAATGTACGGTACAAATGCTTTTTTATTATCTCTATTTTTCTGAATACATATGTTTTTCACTTTCAAATATCAGATAAATAGATTTGAATAATATTTGTACAATTTTGTTCGTATTTACTGAATAATGCAAAGAAATAACTTCGTTCAGAGAAAGTGGATATTTATTATAGTGGATTTTGTGAGCAGTTATCGATCTTCGTCAATGAAGTTTCACATTGGACAGCTTATAATCGTTCTATCAGAAAATAATAATTATTTTTGTCAGATAATAAAAACATGATATGTAGTGATTACAGATACATATATGTATATTTTGTTACAGGCATTACAAAATTGCCATTAATTGCGACAAATTATTGTAAAAGAATTAATGCACTTAATTCTAAAGCTAGTTTTTTATATTCTTGCAACAACTCTGAATTCATTTATAACGTACATTCGTCGTGAAAGTGCTGGACACTTTTTCTATCATCCACACGCAAGAGTATAACATCTCATATTTTACACATGGCATTAATAGTACATAATATTTGTTTAATAGAGAGTCTCAATGGATGGTTATAGAATATCACACATTAAGGGGAAAATATGAAGCCTAAAGTATATATATATAACGTTTCGGATCATATATTTCTCTCTTCATTTTATACAATCTCATAATAGACCAATTATCGATCATTCTTGATCGCAATTTTCTGCTTTAAAATATTTAAAGACGGAAGATATTATGATTTTCTTGTTCCGCAGTGAAATTTTTTCCAGCATGCTAAATTTTATTCCGTTATTTATGCGAATTTTGATGATCTATTCAATATAATAGCAATTATTGATTATATCTTATAGAATATTTCTTCTCCAGTTTATTTGAAGAAGTACAGAGTATAGATTAGAAACCTAGATAATCATTAAATATCCAACATTCTGTTGTTAATCATTATCTTCTATGATTTTATATAAAAGAGTTATATACACTATCATTGATCAAAATTATTGACGGATATATTTTTGTTCAAAGATAGAAAATAGAATTCACACATTAAAATATGATAAAAGAGAATTTTTATATGCATAAAAGATTATGATAAAAGATTATCATAAAAAAATTATATATAAAAGAAAAACCACCGTAAAAATTTCGCAGTATAAATATTCTATATTAAGAAAAAAAATTAAGAAACAAAATACATATTTTGTCTCATATTTTACTCATATTTAAGAGATTGCAACAATAAGTTTTCTAACAATAAGTATGAAAAATGCAAGTCTTTAGATAATTACCAAATCGTTTACTCGAAAGCGTGACTAAGAGTGGCAAAAAAAATTGCACGCTACATATGGTTATTAATTTTCAAACTGTGAGCGCACTGACTCGTGGAGTATATAAAGATTTGTAGTCACGAAAAGTTGCACTTATAAAATTGTAATTTACCTTTCTCGACAATCTACCTATTACGCAAAAATTCATACCACGCGTTATTTGAAAATTATTAGTTTGCGTTATTATTAATTTTTAAGGAAATCTTTTTTCAGCAAATGAGATTTCCGCAACTCTTTATTATTACATCTTTCGCGTTTTCTCTTTCCTTCATTTTTTTAAAGCTTCTTCAACAAATTCATTACAACTTTAATCCGAATAATTTTCGCTCCGACTACGTATCTTTTTTTTATATTCGATACACTCAAAGAAACGATCTTGCAACCTTGACAAAAATTTTCTAGGTGTAAACAATTAACTGAAACAGATAAAAATTATTAGCAAATACTGTCATACTACAGATATATTTTATAACTGTACTATTAGTGTAATTTAGACAGAGAATTTGTCTGCGATGCCTATTGTCAAGGACAATTATATTTGTGATTAATATTTGGCAATGGGATCTAAATTTTTTAGAGGTATTGCTAGAATATTGCTGCTATAAATTCTATACGTGACAATAGAATATTCCAATAGATACAAAAAGAAATCTATCTACATTAGCAAAATATATTTTTGAGTGTAAAATATGAATATAAAAAATATCTCGCGTAGTGGAGATGAAAATTGTTAATACTTTTAATTTGTTATTCTTAAGGGAGATTAAAAGAGAGATAGTACATATACGTTATTAAGGAACAAGATGCTATCTCAGATTCCTGTTGAAATAGGCATGAGGTTAGAAACTCGACCTTGAATTTGATGCAAGAAAGTATATCGCGTGAATGAACTAATTGACGCCATCGCATCCCGGCAGCGGGCCGAGAAAGGATTTGTATATGTGGACCGTAACGGCAACAATATGAAAACACGCAAATTACTCTTCTCACAGTGAAATTTTTATGTCAAAAGGATGAAAAAAGAAAAACTATGATAATAGGATTACGAGACTCTCATTGTTATGGAGAAACTATCTTATATATCCACCTTATACACGACATCCATAATATCTCATCTTTTTTCGAGGTAGAGAATAATTTGCGAAGAGACGGTTTCTAGAAGAATAAATGATTGCAAAGATGATCGTAAATTAATTTCAACTTTTGATTGCGCTCACAACTTTGTAATTAAGTCGCGCGGCCGATGATCGTTCTTTGATATCACTACGTGAATAATTAGTCGGAGGAAAGTTTTTGTTTATATCGAATCAAGAAACTGATGATCATCATCATTTACTATCAATGATATATAAAAGTTTCAATAAATACTTTCTTCCTTTCCTTAAATTATTTATGTAACATAATTTTAATCAATTTTTATTAAACTTTATATTGTAAATATTAGAATTATACTACACAGCCCAGATAGCACATGTTTGTTTTCTAAACGTATCCAATATTTTTTAACCGTCAAGCACCAATAAGAAACGTTTCAACAGAAACATTTTTAAAATCATGGTTTAAGAAACGTATTATTTATGTTTCTATAAATAGAACAAAAATTAATTTTTTAATTCAAAATTATATATATACACTTATTAAGACGATCCCCAGATAGCACAGAAAACCAAAAGATGACGAAAAGATGTCATTTTTAAGTTATCTTTCTGACAAGGCTAAAAGATGTCTAAAAGGATATCTTTCTACCTACAAAAAAAGTCATCTTTTGAAAGATGTCTAAAAGATGTCCTCTAAAAGTCATAATTAATTTTAGTCGACGAAAAGATGTCTTTTTAATCATCTTTTCGACAAGACAAAAAAGATCTATTTTATAATATATGTGTCTCTTTGTTTGCCGCTACGTGACGTGTTCAGACTTAATTATAACTCGTATTCAAGTTTTCATAACATGTATAGTAAAGCCTAAAAGAACAGGTACTAAAAGTATAATTTAAATTATGTCTTTTTTGTCAGTTTGACTTGTGATGTATTTCTCGATAAGAGATTCAGAACATGACGAAAATAGATGGATTATATGCATTATTTTATTGAATCTGTGAATGAACAAATTTTTCACAAATAAAGAAAAAAAATCGTATTTTGACAGTTTCTTAAATGTTTTTTTTTTTTTTTTTTTTTTTTTTTTTTTTTTTTGTTAAAAAATGACGTTTCCCTTAACGTTTTTTTAAGTGAACATTTTAACCAATCAGAAACGTTTCGCAGGAACCTTTGTAAAACGTTTTTGAAACGAATATGTGCTACTTGGCAGAGGTTCGTTTTATTTCAATGTAAGAAAAAAAAAAAAATGTATAAACAAAGGAATGAAATATGAAATCAGCCGGATCGATCGTGTACGTACAAGAAATGTAGAACACTTTCCGTGCGATCGTATTGACCACTTACATTCTCTTGTTATTCGCATTTTGGAAAGCAAACGTAAGGTGTGGTTTATAGATGCGTCAACACATCTTCGCACATCTACGAAAATAGCGGCTGATGAAAGCAATTTAATTTTGAGCGGAGATTTTCGATCAAGTTAGATTATTTTATCATCTTGCTGTTGACTTACGTTAAACTTGATATGTATAATAATATACAATCTTTAACGTAATTTATCAATTAAAATAAATACATTGTCCTTTATTTCGCACCCATACCTCATTCTTTGTACGTTACTTTTCATTTCCATTTCAATTATATAGCAATTAATTAATATATAGAGGCGGGAAAGCTATCTACTTTCGTCGATAGCTATCGGCTAACTTTCATTAAATAGACTCATCGGTCCAGCGTAAACCATATCAACATTTCTTTAATAGTCGTTTTGTTTTTATTTCGAGAAAGAGAGAGAGAGAGAGAGAGAGAGACTCGAGATGATAACGCCGGGAGATACACCTGTCGGACCGGACTCGGCTCATCGCTGGATCCGGCGGATATCGCGAGTACGCCCTTGTCTGTCTGACGATGAAGAAAGTGTCGATTTCTCCCTGGACAAAAATCCGCGACACAGCTCGCCCGGCCGACCCGGCTGGCCGTATTTAGCGGAGAGGAGACCGCGGAGACTGTGCGCGCTCGGCCGTTTTCCATTTCCACGTGGAGCCGGTGGTGCACGCCGGCGTTTCCACCGGGGGTGGTGGCAGGTGGGAGACGATCGCGCGCGTCTATGCTCTTTTTATCTTGTATAAAAGCGAAGAGGAGTAGCGCGGGTAGCCGCAATATCATCCGGATCGTCCGCGGTGACGAGCACGCCGAATCTCTGGCAGCTGGGCGTCTTCGGTTCGGTTGACAGGTGCAGCGAACGCGAGCCTTTTCCGGCCATCCGTGTATCGTCACATCTGCGATCGCGAAGCGGATAAAAGCGTATACCGTATCAAAATCCAAGGGCCGGCAGTATGCGGTATTCGGTGAGTTTTATTATTGTCAGAGCTTTCGGAACTTCGCGATTTGAAAGACCCACCCGCTTTCTTTGACATCGAGATATTGTTTTGAATAATTTTGGCTGATCAAGGAGTTGAATAAAAAATTCCCCGCAAATTTTTTTTTTTTAATTAACGTGTTACAAGATAAATAAGTAAATATACCTAATAGGAGAAATATAAAATCTATGGAAATTATATTCTATTTTGTATTTTGTATGTTATTATTAAGATTAATAGTAATTATTTAATAATTTATTTAATATAATTTATCAGTTTGTATTCAGAGTAACAGTGCATTCTAGTGTGCACAAAAGAAAGAATTGATTTTTATTAATTTTTAAAAATAATTTATATTAAATAATTAAGTAACAATATTTTAGGTAGTTTAGGTTTTATGAATAAACTTGTTACGTTTTGTGATTATCGTGTAGAAAAAATACAAATAAACACGTGGAAATTTATCTTGAAAAGTACTATCTACTTGCATCTATTCTGCTAATTTAAAAATCATATATAAATAAAAATATATAATGTATATGTTATATATTAATTATATATATTATATACTTATATATTATACGCTTTATCAAATAAATTTTCTGCTTTTTATAGATAATGCTTATTTATATGCAATAATTCAAAGTTATATTTTTTTGTACTTTTTATTTTTTTAATATATGCAAATAAAAATTATTATCAAATTATGTGATACTCAAAATATATCTTATCAATTCTGTTTTTATATCAGTGTTACAGTATTAACAAATTTTATTCAACTATTTATTTAAAAATTAGAAGGGTAAAATAAATACAACAGAAACATTAACAAAAATTGCAAAATATAATGTATAATATATCGTGCACAGAGAAAGTATATAATTCATTAGTTCATTATTTGAATTTTCTGTGTGAAAGTTTTAATCACGCTTATCAGTGAAACTGCAATAGAAGGGATAAGAGTGACGAGTTGCAACCTCTGCGGTTTTGATATAATTCAAACACTAAATGATAACTGCAGCGTGACGGGATTGCGTGTCATGGCGCGTGCGTAACTCTCGCAGATGCAATTGCACACGCGGCTAAACTTTTCTACGCATGTGAAAGTCTGTCAACTCGATAAGCAGTAAATGCACTTGGTCATTTACGCTTATTACCATTAAAACGCTAATCAGCAATTAATGTTCGCAGGCCCTCTGCATCCTGCTGCTGGCGATCAGCGAGCCCCTTCTCATTCACGCGTGAGTACCCGCGTTGTATTAAACTTAATTAAGGCTACGTGAGTACATTAGATTAGCAGTAAAACTGTTGAAAGTTGATGGCTATTTAAGTCCTCGTAAAATATGTTGTAAATTACCAAAGAAAAATATATATATTTTATACAAAAACTATAGAAAGCTCGTAACAACTTCATAATCATCAGTTACAGACTCAAGGTTTATAAATACAAACCGCCTTTGTAACATTAATTCAAGATTTATTAATATACGTTTTATCGATGACAAAGTATCTAGTTATAATCATCAGTCCTAATGACTAATTCTAATTGGAAGAATAACAAGAGATCATAAAATATTGAATCAATAAATATATAATAATGTCAAATAATTGTAAGGCGAAAAGAATCTCATGTAAAATTGAAAAACAAGATTTTTCTTTCGCTTGTTTATGACGTTTAGGCGACAGTTTTTTTTTTTTTTTTTTTTTTTTTTTAACAGGATCTTCAAAGTAGAACACGAATACCGCGAAATCTAGATAGATCTGGTTTTTGCTAAAATTTAAAGTGTGTGAAAGTATATTCCTTGCAATTCTTATTGTTAAGAAGCTGTTCTTCTGAATTTGTAGCACGAGCATATATTGTATTTGCATATATATTTTATAAATCATTTATATTTTATACATATATGCACATACTTATGTAGTGCATTTTTCACACAAAATTTGTTTATAATATTATTTAACGATGATTTAATTCTGAAAAAATTTTGAAGAATTTATATCTCACCTCATTTAATAATGAAAATCTTTGGTATATGTATTGGAATGTTTAATCATTCATTTCTTCCTTTGATTTCAGAAAACTACTGGTAGTCGTGCCCGTTAAAAAGACACGACGAAGTCCAGCCCCATGGCGACCACATTATAAAAAATCACCCTACGGAAGTAACGATTTTCGCAATCAGGCGTACTACGGTAATCGTTACAGCAAAAAACCTTTCCGACCATATCCCGTGGGAAGTGACGACTTCGATCAATCAGGTTACGATGCTGAGAATCACGTGTATATACCGTACGGCAAAGACATCAGTCACAGCATGACTATTGGCAAACCATACATTCCGTATAATGTCAAAGGCGGTAATTTACCATTTGGGCAAGAAAGGTAAATCTTCTTTCTCACACAATTGCCTTGCCTTAATTTCCTCACTCAAAAAAATAATCTTGCACGTTCAACAAAAATTTTCTAGGTGTAAAAAATTAACTGAAACAGATAAATTATTAGCAAATATTTTGCACTTGATCAATTTAAATGACAGAGACAGAATTGATATCGGTACTATTAGTGTAATTTAGACAGAAAGTTTGTCTCTGATACCTATCTTTAAGGCCTATTGTCAAGGACAATTATATTTGTGATTAATATTTGGCAATTGGATCTAAATTTTCTACACGTATTGCTAGAATATTGCTGCTATAAATTCTATACGTGACAAATATTTTTTCGAGTGCTATATATCCATCTTGCTCGAATTTTATTTTGTTCATCTAACATAAAATATAAAACGTCAAAGTACTTGTAAGAAGAGCATCCTTTTCCTCTCCAAACTCTTATATTGGATTTTATAAAAATGTATTCCCTTTAAAATTTAAAATTTATAAGAAAATTAATAATCTGAAAATTAGAATCTGAAATTTACAGGAAAAGAAACTTTATAAGCAAAATTTTCACTCTAAAATACTAAATTAATGATTAATAAAAGTTATGTACATATATGCATATATGTCTAAAAAAAAACTCAATCAATTAATTAATCAATTAATCTGATTATCAGTTGCCTGGTGTTATCTATTTTAATTTCCACATGTTCCTAACACGTTTCCTTAATCTTTGTTCGTCAGGTACGCCGGCGCTTACACGCGTCAACCGAGCTATCTGCCGAGCGGTATGGCGTCGGTAGGTCAGGAATACGCGGCATCGGCTTCGTCACATTCCTACGAAAGCCCGGACTCGTTCTTCTCCGACATGGATAGCGCCTCCAGGAGTGGCGACAGTTTGAAAGATACCGCCAACAAGTACTACAGCGCTCGTTCCATCGAGAAGGAACTCAGCCTGAGGAACCAGCAGGCCCTCAGCAGTATCATAGACAAAGATTTGGCGACCAAGGGCACCGAGCTGCTCGTCAAGGACGTGTCCCCGACCACGTACACTCACGTGACCGCGTCCGCTGCTGGTGCGCAGGGTGCGGTCGTACTGCCGGCTGGTATACCATCGGCTACCATCGCCGGTAACAAGAACGGTATCGTGCTGCGGGACACTGTGTCCCTGGACGAGTACCAGAAGAAGCTGGAGGAGCTCACCAAGACCTGGCCGAGCGTGTTATCCAACGCGATGCCGAATTTCGCGGCGGCTACTGGGATCCCGACACATCACCAGCAGCTGCAGACCGGCTTCCCGACCGCCGGTCTGCCAGGTTCCGTGAACCTCGCCGGCTCGACAGATTGGTTCTCCAGTTTCGCTCAGCCAAAGCAAGGCTACGCAGTGCGCGAGGACCACGGAGACTCCAGGAGCTACGACTTCAGAACGATGCCGATTCATGCCGCGTATCAACAGCTGCCATTCGGTGCAAATGTGGGTCTGCCGATTGGCGCGGGCCTCGCGCCAAGTGTTCACGGATAGACACGGATCCCTTCTTATGTCATCGGGATTTTGAAATCGATGTAATTTCGAGTTCATTTCTTCTCTACTCTAAATGCAAAATCTATCTTGTATGTTAGGATAAAAAATTTTCGCGCGAGATCTGAACTCGACAAAATTATATCGGCTCCAGGAAATGTCAATCCCTGGTACATGCTTAATAACTATAAACACGTGTGATGTTAGAATCTTGCTGAGGATTTTTCTAATTTAAATCTTGGGCATGATGTCCTCAGAGATTAATATTGTGGTCCGCTCTCTCATATTTTTTTTTATCCAGATACATAATCGGTTGATTACTGCGTATTGATCATGAAGAAATTTTTGATTCTGAAACCTTTTTATCTGTTCAGAGAATATTCCGTATATGATATAAAACAAAAATTAATAACAATAATAAAATCAAATAAACATTAAATTATGAAGTGTGGAAAAGTAATCTAAAATCTATTACAGTATTTTCTAATACTTTAAGAAATTTTGTTTTCTCTTATTTTAAAGCAGAATTAAAATGTGTGGTTGTATTTGCTAAATATTAGACGTCTTGAATAAGTTTTGTCCATTAGTTGTTTTAAATGATATATATTTCTGATTTATTTATATCGTTTTATATTTATAGTGTTATTTAAGAAAGTTAATATGACGCTGCTTGTATATATATATATATATATATATATATATATATATATATACATGCACACACATACATATATATATAAGCTCTGAATTTTTTAAAAATCTGGAGAGATCTTTTCTATGAATTTTATAATACTGTAACATTACTTTTTGCACTTTTAAATTTCCAAACTTTTGTATTTTTTACAGAATTATTAAGTATTTTATTTTTTTTGTACATGTGTTGTGTAAGGAGATTATTTTCTCCGTGGTCAATAATTAACATTATTATATATAAAATTAAAATACACTTATTGTGTGTGAACAATATTTAAAATTGTATTCTCACATATAAATTTTTTTTTATTTTACACAAGAATTTTTTTTATTTATACACAAGAATATACATTCTTTTTTAATTTACTGTTCAGATAGAAAACTCAGAAGAAAAATAATTCAAATTAAACAAATTAGCGATTATCTAAAAGTTCATAGTATTTCACTCTAAAGGAGTAGAAATGAAAAGATTTAATTTAACAAAATCATTTTTCTAGCTAAATTTAAGATTTCTAATTTTAGAAATCTTTCTACAGAAATTTTTAATTCAAATATAATTGCTAAAATATTTAATGTTGCGATTAAGAATTAGAATAAATAATAGCTTTTTCATTAAATTTTTAGTAAATGCCAATTTTCAATTTATTTATGCTATCTACAACTAAAAGATTACATGAAAGCTCAGAAATCCGACGTCTTGCGTACAGGAAGTGAATGACATGGAGCATTGTTACAGTTTCAAATATCTAAGATTTATGTGCGTAATAATATGACGATAATCTCATTCTAAAGATTGCATAAACATAAATGATATTAGGACTGTTTCAGAGGCTCATACAAAAGACAAGTTTATTATTATTCTTATGAAAGTTATACTGACACTATTTTAAGTATATATCAACTATAAAAGTAAGTGTTTAAAAATGTAAATACAAGAAAACAAATTATCAGTTTATCTCGTTAAAGTGTCTTATTGTTAGCGTGATAGGTTTTTTTATATGTTTTGTGTTGTATTTTATGTTAGTTAAAGATACTTTAATTATTCCAGAAAATGGAATAATCTTTAAATTATTTGTATTACTATATATGCATATATTTGATACTTGCTTCATTACGTAGACGAGGAATATATATATATATATTCCGATATATCATGTATATCAAGCATATACCTAATTAAATTTAAAATTTAATTTAAGTATGAAATATTATACAAATATATTTGCAATGTTTGACAAAAAATATATGTGACGTATAATAAGTAAGTTTGTACACTCAAGTAATAATAGTCCCAGAGAACTTTTATCTTTCCTGGATTTTAGTAAATAGTAGTTATAGCGAAAAAGTGGTCATCTATTGCACAATTTCATTATTTTTTAATTATTCAAGTATAAATATAAGAGTTATCAGATAAAGAAATCATTAAATTGGTTAAATAATTTTTGCGATAATTAAAATCGGCAGAAACAACATCTTCTTTTAACTACCATCAATTTAATAATATTAAAAGTCACAATTTTTTGTTCGACAAGGAATTATTGCCCCGATAATTTAACCTAATGGCTTTCCTGGTAAAAATAACAACCGAGGAGACACTCGCAGGTAGGTAATAAACGTCCAGGACGGCTGTTAAATCTGACTAGACGGAAATCGCGTTTCCACGGTCGAGTGGTCATGCAGGCGACTGTAAAAAGTGGTTTTTTTAACCAGCCGACTTATCCGACAGTCGGGGAGAGTGCCAGGAGAATTACAGTCATCCGCGAAGCTCGCATCCTCTCTCGTTCCAGTTACTTTCACTGGAAGACCGATGACCGGTTGAACGTTTGAAAGTCGAGAAAGCAACGTTCCTCGCAATGAGATGATCCCGTATATACACTGTGTAGATGCCGCTCACGACTATGTAATCCACAAAAGAAGGGAATCGATTGAAGAAGAGAGAAAGTGAAAGAACCTCGTGAGAAAGGGCTTGAAGGAGGGACAATCGATGTCAAAGATGAACGAGACAAATGAGCTTTTTATGATTTAATTTTGTTTGTTTAAGAAGAAACTCTTCTTTTCACGCGGATCATCTGTGTGAAAAGTTAATACAATTAGTATATTAAAGATTTGCCCTATAGAATGTAATTTAATCTCAAAATCATAGTAATTATCTTATGTAGAACTAACTTTCTTTTATAGTGACTAGTGATTATATATAAAACTTTGTGAAAATGAAAATTTTAATTCTCTACAGGGTAAATCTTTAATTCATAAATTAATTATTAATTTTATATTTTAAAAGTCTAAAAGTATTTTACACAACGTCAAATTTATGAATCTCAAAAATGTATTAAATGTATTATTTTTTTATATAGATGATCCATAAAGGTCTTCCTTAAAAATGTATTGTATAGTTACTTTTTATAACGTTTGCGAATTGCTACCGATGTGACCATCAAATGTACATTGATCGAAAAACATTATTAATAATATGATGTATATCAAAATAATCGCGTAATAAATTATTTTTTTTGTAATTTTAAATTTTAAATTTGTTACCTGGGATCGATTTGAAACGTTTGATACACAAATTTCTAATTTCTTTCCGATTCTTTCAGATCAATTTTTGTGATGTAAATATGGCAATTTTTTGCTTTTGAAATTTCTAAAAATACAGATTGTTAAAATTTATTTCAGAAAGAAAGTTTACATGAATATTTCTCATCGTGCAAAAAAATAATGGTTCAGCTAATTGATGATAAAAAAATTAATCGAAAAATTATAACAAAGGTTTTTTTTTTAAGAGAGAAACGCTGAGAAAGGAGATAATAGATGTTCACGAAAACCTATTTGAAACATGTTTTATTTAATTACACGATACCGCACAGCGAAGCGTTTTAATACCGACCGCGAAAGGCTGATCTTGATCTTGACTGTAATGTAAGGTCGTTCGGTGCACCTTCACTGTGGTTTCTCGCGGAAGCATGTGAAAGGTATGAGCGTCGTCGATTGGCTCGCATCATCAAGGATCAGCTGTGCATCGATTGATGCATGCAAAAGAAGCTTGCAATACAAATAGAGCCGTGTGATCTGTGTAATATTCCTACGAGAGCCGAGAAACTTTTTACAATAACATACTTTTTATGCATTAATGTTAAATCTCGCATGTATACGGATGTAACGATAATGTAAAGATATTAAATTTATTTGCGAATATGTTTGCTTCAATTGTAGAACACAAAAATGAAGAGAGCGATATTTAAAGATATTTAGCACCTACAATCTTATTATTTATTCATAGCTAGAGTGTAAGAAATGTATTTTCGAACTTTTGTTGCTTTTTTTCGGAGAATTTTCGTGTTTCTTAAATTATAATGAGAAACTTTTATCATTAACGGTACCTCGATTACAACATTACAGCACAAAATTTGAATTATAAAAATAAAAGAATTTACTCGTATAGAGTAATTTAAAATGTCAGAATAAAAATTATAATAGTGAATAATGACAAAATATAGAAGATTTTTAACTATTTCTTTGATAAATTTCATAATTTGTCATTTCTCCGAGAAGAAAGAAATGTGGCAACATGGAAATTTTTCATAAATTGGTCAATTGCAAATTGACATGTGAGGCCTAGTCGCTTCTCGCTTACACGTTTGTATATAGAGGCTTCTTCAGATGAAAAGATAAATTATTTAAAATGTCAAAAGAAGGCTCAGCTGAATGCTATGTTGTCACGTTTTCACAATAAATAATATGTCATCTCGGATAATAGGACGAAATTGAGAAAATTATATTCAATATCTTTTAAACTAGTCAGTACTTGACCAAAATTATGTGATCAAATATTTCCTCTATATTTAAGCTATACTTTTGCAAATTTTGAATAAATTCCTATTATTATTTCTATCTATTTTAGCTCTTAAATCAACACGATCACAGGTTTTTTTATAAGATAGAAAATCTGTCATCGTATCAATTTAAGGGCTAAAAAGGACAGAAATAATTATATTTATACTTATTTATATAAATAATTATATTTATAATTATATTAATACTTTTACTTATAATTAGATCCACAAAATAATTATATCTATAACAATATCGCGACGAGTAAATTCATTGCAAATTAAAATCCTTATAACTTTTGATTGCTTCAGTGAATTAACTCTAGGTTTTTTTATAAGTCTCTGAACATGTATCAGAACAATCTGTGCAAATTTTATTAAATTCCTATAATTTTAAAAATAGGTACTACACATCTTTAATTATTTGTCGCATGACAATGAAAATTTTAGAAAATAAAATCGATACTTTATGTTAAATGTGAAAGAAACATTTGAAGAGTGATGATTAAAAATTGTTCATTGTCTACATGATTAAATTTTTATCCTTATTTTGAAATAACGTCGAGTACATATGACAGACATTGTATTGTCAAGAATATTACATATGAGAGAAGGGATAGATTACATACATATATAATATATCTGTCATATTTATTATTTATATTTAAAATTTAACATTACATCATAATATTCATATGTATTATTCTGGAAATAATTGATTAGCTGAATAGCGATGTCCTGCCTGATTAAAATGTCTTAATTATTTTTTTATATGTCTGACAGTATAAATTAAAATTCCAGAGATTGATATCGTGATTCCTGAATCTTGATAGTATAATAGATATAATAGAAACGAAAAAAACTCTTCGTATTTTGTTCTTCGCTCTAAAAAGTCTGCTCAATTAAAATTGTAGTTTCATTAAAATTGGAGAGCGAAATTGAACGTTCTCGTTAAAAAAGAAAGAAGAAAAAAATTCAGCTTTGCAAAAGCGTGTGCATTTGCGCGTTTAACTGACAAGTGTAATATAATGGAGATACCGTGTCAATGGCAGATTGCTACTGGAAATCAAGGCCAACATAGGTATTTCGAAGCAAAAGGAAGCCCGCATCGGGCGGCTGTTCGATGGTGGAATTTATACGGGCTAGAACACACGATAAGGGAAAAGAGTGAAAGGATAAGGAGCGGCACACACAATACACAGGCCCGGGAGAGCCTTTCACGATTATCTGCCACGAGCGACTGTCTTTCTCACCGCGCTTCCGTCTCTTCCCGCTCTCCTCCCCTTCGCTCTCACCCTTTTATTTTCACTCACTCTCCCTTTCCCTGCACCCTATCCTGTCTGCCTGGCTCCCGCGTGTTCCTGGCTACTTTCTATTTTGTTACTCGACAACGTGTGTCTATGCCCGCGAGAAACCGTACATGTGTGTACGAGAGATTCATTAACATCATATCATATACGCGGATGCTAAATCGCGTCGCGCGTGTGTGTTAAATAGGATATCACAAATTTTCTCAGCTATAAATATTATTTTGCTAAAGTAAAGATTTTTCTCCAGCAAAAATACCAACAAACATTATTGTACGTTGCATTTATTCTCAATTTTTAATGTGGGCTCTTAATAATCTGAGAAATAAAAATTAATTAATTAATTATATAAAACAATATTTTATTACTTTTTTATTAAGATATTGCATATTTGTGTCTATCAAAAAGTTTTCAGTTTTGTGTTAAAATGTAGTATTTTTGTGCATATTTATTTAAAAATATTTAAAATTAATTAATTTATTAATATTATTAATTTTAAATTAATAACGGATCAATATTTATGAAATATCTGCATAGTTTATTTTCAAATTACAAATTGATTGAAGAAACTGCTTGAAACAGACTGAAAGATAACATCTATTTGTAATATTGGAAATTTTGAACATTTTAATTTTCAATAAATTATTGATTATTTAAAAATTATAGTTCCCAATATTTTTGCTGAAAGAAAATCAACTTTAAATTAATAAGGAAATTCTCAGAGACAATGTAGCTTAATAATCTATATATCTAACAAGACACTGTATAGAGAATCCGGAATAATTAACATTGGTTGAAAAGTATGCGGCAAATAGCGACTCAGTGCTTTCACATGGTTGCATCGACAAAGATCTCCCAACGATTAAATCTAGCGAATTATTCAAATGCTTGATCTTTTATTGTTTTATATGTGAATGAAACAAGACCTCTAAACTCGCGTACATATACACCTACATCAGTAAGCTATGCCATTCAGCTGCAATGAGGTATAAGAATTTGAGAAAGTAGAAGCTTATAAATTAGATCCAGATTTGTTGCTTCCATTATTCAAACTCATTAATCTCAGGTGCAATAAACTCTTTGTCAATCCTTCTTTTAACGTATATTTTAGACGTGTAGTAGTAATTATTCATAGAAAAGCCATTTTTTTTTTTTGAAAGATACAGAGATTGTGATAAAGCATATAAATTGAAAAATTCATTGTTTACATTACAAAAAATCCGATATTATTTTATTTTTACAAAAAACGTAATTTTTATATCTATAATAAATATTAAAAAAATCTTTTTCATTTGTTGTTTATTATAATAGTAGCCCTTAAATAATAAAAAGAGAGATATTTTTTATGCTGTTTATATTTATCATGAACTTTGATAATTAAAACAATAATTTTAATTTGTTTAAATATAAGTTTTCAAATTTATTCGCGTACAAATTATCTTCAATCTATTTCACGTGTTTCTGTAATACATCGCAAACGTATAGAAATGATATAAACTTCCTTCAATCAAAACAGCCGCTTCAATCATCTCGTATAGATTCGATCAAGAGAGGAAATTTAAACATGTAAAGAAAGCTGTCTGTTCGTTGCAAGAGAGGAATTTATATGGAAGAGGTGAGAGTAATGTAAAAAATTTTTACAACTACTGTGTATATTTTATGTAGAAAAGTACTATACTATTTATCATGTTCAGTTATATTTCTTTAATGAGTTTCAGTTTCTAAACGAAATGAGTGATTCATGTTGTAAATCGAATTAAAAGAAAATTTACTTTGCAAATACATAAAATATTCCAAAAATGCACTTTCTTTTTGACATAAAACTCTTAATACAAAAAAAATAAACTCAACAATTATAATTAAATATTATTACTCCATATTTCTGGAGAATTATTTATTTATTAACTTATTTTTTAATTTTTTTATTTAAATTATATCAAGTTGTATTTTAAATACTACAATATCATAAGCATGTACTTGACATGCATCAAGAATATAATATAATATACTTGTCGTACTTTTACATATAACCTTTCTCATCAGAGACAATATTCCGTCAGAATTCTCCTAATTAGCGAGATTTATACGTTCATTAAATGAATTGTTCTTGTTTCAGCTCTCTATACAATACGCTTTTCATTAAAGAGACTTTTTCTTTTAAAAATCAAATAAGAATATTTTTGATGAAGAAACAGAGAGAGACAAATTAAATAATTTAACGAAAATGGTTTGCTAAATCAATTTTATATAAATTTCATAGTAATTAAGTAATTTGCAAGTAATTATACGTTTGCCACATCATAATCTAAAATGGTAAATTTGACAAAATTATAATAAATACATCTCGTATTAATATGTGTATTACGAGTTTCAGTTACATCGGAATACACATTGATTTCAAATGTATGTAATGTTTTTGTGTTATCTATTCATTGTTCCCGTACGATCGGATCAGTTTGTAATGAATATCCGCAATTGATTAGAACCGTTTGATAGACTTGATCAACAGATGCAATTATATCGTTCACGCATAATAACATTTCTCATGCATGTTAACGCGTGCTGAGTATTTACTATTAAATTAAATCGTGTCATGTGTATGTATCCATATGGTCATATTAAATATATGCGCAAATTTATTTTATTATAGATTAGAAATACTTGATAAAGAAATATATTTTTATATGATTATAACGTAAAAAATATTATAGAATTATATACATTCTTATTTTTCCAAGTAATTTATATATTTTTTAATTATTTAAAATAACATTAATATACATGAATATATCTCATCGAAATATATTATAGAGTGTTATGCATGATAAAGGTGGATTTGCAAATAAAGATCGAATATATATATTTTATATATAATAAATGTATATAAAAACATGTGTTTTCATTTGCGTTATAAACGTACGTTTCTTTCGTGTTTGAAATATTAGAGCAAAGACCTCTAGGAAATAATATGTCTGGCTGGTGGTGTTTTCTAGTTCATTTTATTGTGTAAATCGGGGAAAGCGTAGTTATAAGTGACAGTGCTGATTTAAATTTTTTATATTCGTTTACATGTCCTGTGTCGTAAATTAAACCAATTTATCAATGTAACGCACACACACACACACCACCACCGTAGCAAGAGAATTCTTATATAAATAATATGACATTAAAATATCAATCTACGCGTCGAGTTAATAATAAATCATCGAATAAAGATGATTAATTAATTTGATTCTATTTTCAGACAAAATTTGTTAAAATAAAAAAATTAGATGAGTGAAAGAAGAAAAATTTATTCCTCTTTAGTAAAAATTTGTTTATATTTTTAAAAATTCAAGAAGAATAAAAAAATCTTCGTTGATTAGAAAGAATGAAGCCTCTATTATCGAAAATACAGCTGGCGGCGATGTTGGAATACATCGATACAGGTTTCATCTACACACGTCAACAGGATCGAGAAAGGCCATAGACGCAAATTTCTCTAGGATAAGAGCTGTGTGTGGGTCACGGCCATTGCCGTTCATAAGAACGCACATTACATGCATCTACAATATACATACATCTAACATCTTCGGTTTAATGCATGTATGTATTGGAAGAATGTGCGCGGTGAGGGATATGCGCCCACCAGTTTCGCTCAGTTCCTTTCCGACAGTTATACGTCCGGTGGTACCTATGAACTTCTTCGTTTTAATCCCCACCCCCTTCTTCCGGTACTTCCTCCCGTCCGGTATATATATAGGTAAGACCGCGGCCGCAAATATATGACAGTGTGTGCTCGATCGCCGTGGTGAGCTGTGCGTGAAATAAGGCAGGGAAAAGGATCCAGGCGGCCGGCCGTGTCCTGGATACCAACATGGGGCCCCAACACACCGTAAGGAATTAAAAATAAATGCAAATCGGTTGCCGAAAAATTGATACAGGAGTAGAGACTTGGCGATACAGTGGACATTTTTTTTTTTTCTTCAAATCCGCGACCGTATAAATGACAGTTTCGTGACTATAGATTGAAATTCTCAATCATTGGCTTTTTTGATTTATATGGTGTTTGTATGACTGTATTAAAGACGCGATAGAGTGTGAAAATTATTTCGACTTTTTATATAAAAGATACAAATTTTTAATAATCCAGAAGGCAAACACGCGCGTGCTTTGTTGAGTTATTTCATGTACACTTGAAATGTATAAAAATTGATAAGGTATTAAAAAGATTTATTTAATTACAGATAAAGGCTCTCATCCTTGCAAGTATCCTATCAGTAGGCTTTGCAACCTTCGGGCATGAACAGTGAGTTTTAATTATATAAAAGTTTATTAATGAGATTATATCATATTGTGTTAGTTAATAAAGTAATTAATTAAAATGGAAAATTTCTTCCCTCTTTCTCTCGCTGTAAATATAAATGTATTCGTGAAAATTGATATAAATCCCTATTATGTTATACCGACTTGTACTATAATTCTGTTTCAAGAAATCAGAGTCATCGTGAGTAATCAGTTTAACGTTCATATATACATAATTAATCCAGGAACGTGTGTGAAAGAAATATATGGTTTTTAAGTTTCACACAGCGACAATTAGGAACCCTTCAAGAGTGATACCTTAATTGGGAACGCGCCATTCCTCGATTTAACAATAAATATATACTCCTTATGTTTCAGTGTACACATAAGGATACACTTGCCAGAAGTAGCGCAGCATCACGACAAACAAGTTATAAAATATGAGCATCACGGCGGGGATGATCACGGAGGAGGAGGCGGAGGTGGTTACGGAGGAGGAGGCGGAGGTGGTTACGGAGGTGGAGGCGGCGGTGACGATCATCACATCGATATCAGCGGTCCTGGGGGAGATATAGGAGGCGGTTTCGGGGATGACCACGGCGGATTTGGCGGTGGCTTCGGAGGAGGTCATGGTGGAGGTCACGGTGGAGGTGGAGGTGGAGGCTTTGGAGGTGGCCATGGCGGAGGTAAGAACGATTAAAATCTATTTTAATTTTATACCATCTTTTCTTTATAAGATGTTTCGCGTCTCAAAATTTGTTCTTTATAAAATAAAATTTTGGACGCTAAAAATATTTTATTCGGCGCAAAAATACATTTTAAACATTGTCTAAAAAGCAATTATGTATAATTGCAACAATTTTTAATTTTATTATAATAAAATGTGAAAACACCAGTGAATTGAAGCAAATTTTACGCTAAATCGAATTTTTTGCCTACTTTGATCTTTGAGATTGTCTATCTTTATACACATTTGGAGAATGTATGTACTCGCGGTGATTTACAAAAAAAAATGTCAGAAATTTTTATTATTTTCGTGCCATTGTTTCATATAAAGCATTATTTCGTATATGTAGCTAATAAATATATTTCTTGTTGAAAATCGTACAATTATTTATTTGTGTATGCTAAATGAAATAAATTTACATCATATCTTTTTTAATAAGAACACATAGTCAAAATTTCAAACAATAAAATGTCAAGGCAATGATTTTGTTTTAGGTGGGAGTATTATCATACACGACGATGGCGGCCACGGAGGACACGGTGACGGTGGCGGCTTTGGAGGAGGCTATGGTGGTGGACATGGTGGCGGTTTTGGAGGTGGTCATGGCGGAGGTAAAAATTATGTTAAATGTATATTTTAATTTCATGATATATTTTCTTTATAAAATTTTCGAGATCTTATCTTAATCTTTTTTTATCAAATAAATTTTTGACAGGTTCGTATATATATTCTATTATAAATATAATTATTGATAAAAATCGTACATTTTTTATTATTTATTTTGCGTATGTTGAATAAATCTATTATCATATCTTTTTTAATGAGAATAGTTACTATAAAATAAAAATTTCAAACAAAAAATGTCAAGCTAATCATTTTTTTAGGTGGGGGTATTATCATAGATCATGGCGGAGGACACGGTGGCGGAGGACACGGTGGCGGTGGCGGTGGCGGTGGCGGTGGCTTTGGGGGTGGTTATGGTGGTGGACATGGCGGCGGTTTTGGAGGTGGTCATGGCGGAGGTAAAAACAAATTATGTTAAAGCCATATTTTGTTATCTTTTCTTTATAAAATTTTTTTAGTATCTTAATTTTCTTTTTTATAAAGTAAAATTTTGACGGTAAAAATTTTATTCAATGTAAAAGTACATTGTGAACATTGTCTGAAAAGTAACTACACATAATTGCAAAATTTTTTTTTTATTATTTTAATGAAACTAAAATGAGGTGAGAGAGACATCTGCAAATTAAAGAGTTATTAAAAGTATCTCAAGTAGTCATATTATTTTAACAATTAAAAATTTAATAACGTAACAAGCGGGAAGAACTTCGGGAATGTCAGTTTTAATATTTAGAAAATGTATATATTACCAAAAAAATTTTAGAAATTTTTATTACTTTTGTTCCCCATTATTCCATATAAAAAAAAGTTTTTGTTTTGTAGCTAATTATAAATCTAATTTTTTATAAAAGTCAGTTATTATTTATGCGCATGCTAAATTAAATTAATTAATTTTTTTTAATGAGAACATTTACAATCAAAATTTTAAACAACAAAAATGTCAAGATAATAATTTTTTTAGGTGGAAGTATTATCATAGCCCACGATGGTGGCCACGGTGGTGGCCACGGAGGACACGGCGGCGGCAGCGGAGGCTTCGGAGGTGGCTACGGAGGCGGACATGGTGGAGGTCTTGGAGGTGGTCATGGCGGAGGTAAGAATGAATTATTTATTATTTTAACAATTAAAGATTTAATGATATAAGAAAAGGGAAGCGCTTTAAGATTACCTATCTTAATTTTTGGAAAATGTACTGTATATTTATAAAAAGAAAATCTTAAAAATTTTTGTTGCTTTTTTGTTCCATATAAAGCATTATTTCATATATGTACAATTGTTAATTATAAATATAATTATTGATAAAAATTGTGTAATTATTATTTATTTTGTATATGGTAATTTAAATTAAATTTGCATCATATCTTTTCTGAATCTAATGAAAATATTCACAATAAAAATTGCAAACAACAAAATGTCAAGATAATTTTGGTTTTTTTTTTTTTTTTTTTTTAGGTAGTATTATTCTAGACCACGGTGGCGGCCACGGAGGACACGGTGGTGGTGGCGGTGGCGGTGGCGGTGGCGGTGGCGGCCACGGAGGACACGGTAGCGGCGGCTTTGGAGGAGGCTACGGCGGCGGACATGGTGGCGGATTTGGAGGTGGTCATGGCGGAGGTAAGAACGAATTATGTTTAAAGTATTTTTTAATTTTATGTTAGGTTTAATAAAATTTTCGATATCTTAATTTTTTCATAAATGAAATTTTTTCCACATCTTAATATTTCGAGATGTACTCACGGATATTTGTTTTAAAAAATCTTAAAAATTTTTCTCACTTTTGTTTCACCCATTGTTCCATTGTAAAGCATCCTTTCGTAAATGTAGCTAAATATAAATATAATTCTCGATAAAAATCATGCAATTATTACTTATTATTTATTTTGTGTACGTTAAATTGAATAAATTTATATCATATCTTTTTTTAATGAGAATAGGTTTTGGAGGTGGCCATGGAGGAGGATATGGAGGAGGTGGACTTGGCGGTGGACATGGTGGTGATGATCATCATATTAGCTTCAGCAGTAACAGCATATCGTCTGGTTTCGGTAGCAGGTAAATATTTGAGCAATTTGCAAATTGCGATTAATTGCGATCGATGAAAAGAGATGTTAGAATGCAAATGCAAAATTTAGATTTTTCTATTTTGCAGATGTAATGTAAAAAATATTTCATATTAATATAACATCTTTCAGTGGCCATGGCGGAAGCAGTTACGGTTCTAGCGGTGGTGATAGTTATAGCGGAGGCCATGGTGGTGGCTTTACCGGAATATCATCTAGTTTCGGTAGCAGGTAAATATTGAAACAATTTGCAAACAGCTGATTATGATCAATGCAAATATAAATGTTCGAAATACGAATGCAAAAAGTCTCGATGTTTCTACATACAAATTTATATACATCCGCGTATGTAATATTTCATATCGATGTAATATCTTTCAGTGGCCATGGCGGAAGCAGTTACAGCTCTGGTGGTGGCTACGATTCATATTCAAGTGGTCACGGCGGTGGCGGTGGCGGCGGCGGTAGTTACAGCGGAGGTCATGGTGGAGGTTTTTCCGGTTACCACAAGAAAAAATAGGAGTGATCGCGCTATGACCAATGTTGTACAAAGCATGCATTGCAAACATCTATTTCAATTGATCGGTATAGACGCGAATATCCTTTAATAATAATCACAGTATCATCACTTTGATTATGATGTAACAATCAAAGAGTGTGACGCACGAGAATGGGTGAATGCTTTCTTATGATTTCTATACATTTTGGCGAATTAAATAGTCAATTGACTGAAATTTTTCATCAATGGAATCGTTTTACGCTAAAAAAAAAATGATTTAAAATGTTTTTATTATTTTTGTAACTTACAAAATTTCCTTATAAACTTTCTTCACATTTTTATTCAATTTTCAGACACTGTTCGGATATTTCCATTAGCCTCAACTTTGACAGATAGTGTACCGATGACAAAATGCAACAGTTTTACTGATTTTGCGGAAGATTTTTACACAAAGAACGAAATAACGACGGACGAAATAACTGTAACTCAATAACGACAAAGAAACTGACACACAAGAACAACTGAAATTTGTATTCATCCACAAAGCTATGGGACATGAGAAAAACTACAGATTGTCAGAAATAGGTTTTTTACAAACTTTTTTAAACATTGAGACAGAATAAAAAATGAATTTGAAGTTTTTGAGGTAAGATATTTATCATGTTATAGATCTCTCTCTCTCTCTCTCTCTCTCTTTGTTACATTAAACAGACAAAAAATTGGACTCAACTAATACATGACGTTATGACATGTAGACAATTTTTTTCTTGATTGCCTGTGGAAGAAATTAAAACAGTAAACTGCTAATGCTCAACTTGACATTGACATAGATTTAACTGGACTAATTTACGACAATGACAGATTTATGACGATCCACCAGAAACAATTACAGAAGTATAAACAATTTATAAATATGATTTAAATATTCGAACTTATATACACTTTATATCATATCACAAGTGTCTAATATTATGAATTTTATTGTAGTTGAAATTATCGATTTTATTGTTGATAATTTCAGAAATAACATCAGAGATACAGAAATGTTAATAACTTAAGCTCAAGTAATCTTTAAGATTATAAAACATTTAAATCATTTTGTGATAAAAGCTATCGAGCGCATATCGCCATATTATAATTCATTGTTACACGTGTATGTTTATATATTTTTATACCTCATTTTTAAACCCGGCACGCATTTCAATTTTAGACCTTCACGTGCCTCGTTCAGCACCTTGGTGGGTACTATCACATATAAACGCAATTGCGATTTACCGACTTGAGTGAATACTCAAAGCAACATCTTGTATTTGTACATATAATATGTTTTGTAAATAGAGCATTTTGTGTGTGTTATGTTTTTTAATAAAATGTTTTTATATGTTTGTAATATACCACATTTGTCTCTTTTCGTAATATTAAATAGAGTATTATTTACACGTATGTATTTCTTCAGTATTATAATTTTTTATAATTATTTGATAAATTTTATCTTATCCCTCAAAAGAATAAAAAACTTGTTTAATAGCAAAAAGATTAGAAAAATCTCGGATAAATATTTATATCAGTAAAAATAAAAAAATATAAAGATATATATGTTTGTTTTCCAATTTTTAAATATATATATATTGTATATTGATATAGAATTTTAGATATATTTTCAAAATCCTCTGGGAAGAAATTGCTTTTTAAGATAATATTGAAATAATCACCCTGTAGCTTATGTTAGTAATATTTTATTTAAAAAAGGCTCAATATATAATTTATGTATACAGATGTGTGAAAATTTTCTACTTTCACTTAATTTTTTAATTATTCCTAATATTTACATTTAACGCTTGTCCATCTCGTTAATATTGTTATGGTCATTAATCACAAGAGATAACGTGAAAAAGCAATGTAGGAAGCGATTTGTGAAGAAGGCTGATGATTAGCTAGTACAATTATAGCCTTTCGCATATTCTCATAATTAAAATCTTATAATGTAAGAAAATCAGATGACATTATAATATAAACATATTAATAATAAAATGATAATAAAAAATATATATAATTTTTATATATTTATATCTTCCTCTCTCTCTGCTACGTGTCAAAAGTTAATAAATCTAATACATTTCGAGATTCCTGAATTTGATTGCGTAAAGCACTTGTAGCCTTTTAAAATATAAAATTAATAATTAATTTTAAGTTAAAGTAAAGATTTGCCCTATATAGAATATAATTTAATTAAATCTCTGTAGAATATAATTAAATCATAAATATCTTATATCAAACTTTCTTGTTATGACTGTACTATGGAAATTTTATATTAACTGTATATAAAAATTCATAAAAATGAAAAATATTAATTCTACAGACAAATCTTTAACTAAAATTATTAATTTTATATTTTAAAATGCTAAAAATGCTTTGCGCAATGTTAAATTTAGATCGAAATGTATTAGATTTATTAATTTGTTAATCTATCCAGTTTCTTTAAAAAAAATTAAACCAGAATCTTTTTTATAATAAATAAAATGGAACGATCTCTAATCAGCAACGTAATCAATAGTATTTTGACAGAAATGAAT
This sequence comes from Anoplolepis gracilipes, assembly GCF_047496725.1. NCBI lineage: Eukaryota > Metazoa > Arthropoda > Insecta > Hymenoptera > Formicidae > Anoplolepis > Anoplolepis gracilipes. The sequence goes on along the minus strand of NC_132977.1, from coordinate 11,736,956 downwards.
TTTTTTTAGGAAAACAAGCTACGAATAAAGTCCTTAACTTTTGACAATATGCAACCCGAAGTATTTGCTTGCATTTCTGGTAACTAAACGCAATGTTCATATACACTTATCAAAAACGTCTTACATCGATAACAATGAAGATTTATTGTAGTATATTATTATTGTATAATCCCAATGTTTTGTATTACTTTATTTTCGCACATTTATTTTAATATTTAAACATATATATATATATATTATTATTATTTTTTTAGTAAAATATTTTATTTAGGAATAAATTTAATGCAGATATAATTTCTTGTATTAAAAAATTTTCAGTATTTACGTAAAAAGATTAAGTATTAATTTATCAGAATCATTCTCGTTTCCGGTTAATGATGTAGTGATTTGTATTCTGTAAGATATATATAACCGTGATTATAATTTTCACTTCCTAATTAATATTAATTTGGTGACTCAATCATCAATAGCTCTTAACCGTTGCAATAAAATTGCATTATCGGATAATAAAGATCGTGCATTGATGTTGTATTAGTTGGAATGATGTTGGATTAGTTCGAAATGGAAAGTAAGCGGACAGTGAAAGAACAAATTGTATGATAAATGAGACACGATTTCACTCGTATGCATATGTACACATTGTACATGCAACTTGTACAGCAAAACATTACATATATAAATATAATAGACTTTGCGTTAATTTGAAAAAAAAAATGTTAAATAAATATATAATTACTAATTAGAAAAACTTTATTAACTATAAATATAATCAGAGATCACGAGACAAAAACTAATTGTAAGACAATTGTTAGTAAAGCTGCAACAAGATACATCTCATAGAGCGTGCGTCATCCAAAAAATAAATTTCTTTATTAGTTGCATGAGCGATTGATAAAGATCAAATTTAAATTAGATTACTCGGTCATAATAATTTTATACACATATGTTTTTATTCCTTTTCTTATTTTATTGTATGATATTCTATTAAAAAAATCTATTTATTTATTTTAAATAAGTAAAGAATAATTTATTTGCATTCAAAAGAGAAACCTCGCTCTACAATTTCGACTCAAATTTCCGGCTAAACATTTCTTTGTGCATTTCGATACGAAAAAACTTCCGAATTAGATAATTTGTGGATATCATGTTTGGGAAAGGCGATTGGTATATCTACTAACTGATGCGTGAAGTTATAGCAGGAAGTCCGCGAAAATTGCGTTCGCAACAATGCACACAGATAAAACCGCACATAAAGTTTTATGTAAAAAACACTTAAGTGAGAGTGTTTGAGGCAGGGTGATATACTCAGGAAATGTTTCCGGTGCACCGCTCATACACGGTTCATTGATTATGTTTCTGTTTATAAGGCTGACCGTGAAAGAGACTCTTATTAGTTATCGTACAGTCGCAGTATCGGAAGAATTCATTCCGCGTCCATATCGAATAAATATGGTCAAATTCGGAATACATGTGGGTGTCAATTAAATTATAGATGTGAATTTGTTACGTGATCCATTGATTAAATCGCACAAGATGAACCGATTCATATAAATAGTTCGAAAAGTGACGTTTCCTTATTTCTTTCTCTTTTCTTACAATTAGATCGTTTATATGCAAATACGAATGACGATTAGCCTTAAAGAAGCTGACTTTATGCTTTAAACAATTCGCTTTAATTTTTGTAATATATAAATAATTTATCAAAATTTCAAATCAAAAGATTTCAAATACATTTTTTTTCTCTTTAGATTTATTTGAGAATTTTCTTCTGTGAATATGTAGATATTTATCTGAATTTTATCGTATTTTCATAAAAACTTGAATATATATATATATATTTCAGGAAAATATTTGCAAAGGATTATTCTGATTTTTATCAAATTAATGTAATTTAATTCAAAGATTAATTTTGTAATCTTGTTTTGCAGAGAAAAAGTTTTGGCTGCTAGATAGTTGTAAATAAATATTAAATATTGAAGTATAAGTTATCAGTTATAATATACATAATTCTTATTCCAACAATAAAATAAATCTTCGTTATTTTTTATTGTTAACCAGATTCTCTGGCAAAAATTCTGAAATTTTATTATTTTCAACATTTATTTTAAAATTTAAATTAGTAATAAAAATTTGTGAAATTAAAAATAATAACAAGTATAAATGAGATACTTTTTTTAAAAAAGTAAAATTATTTCAAATAGCTTTAATAACCCGCGCGCGCAAAAATCAGTTTGTTATAGTGGCATATAGTTTCACCTAATAACTGTAATTTTATTACTTCGATTATTACCGCTTCCCAGCTGATTTCCTAATAAGCCTATTATATGATTGAAATATACTTTCTCCGATCACATTACTGTGAAAGATAAGATATATCAACTACTTTTAATCTGACGGAGAATTAAACCGTAAATGTATTTCTATTCTATTAATGTTAAATGAAAAGACGGCAATTTCTCTCCGAATCCTTAAAGCAAAATATGTATCTTTTAAAATATTTTATGACATATTTTACGTAATATCTTTCTTTGTTTTAGGCCCTACTTTCGCTGATTGTCGCAGTGACATTGATATCAGCATCACCGTATCCCGATCACGATCATGAACAGTAATTTTCCCTTTCTCATTAAATTATTATTCACACATTTTTTTTAGAGATAATAGTATATAATTAAAATTTTTTTAAATACATATATACATATAGATATAATAAGAACATAGAGAAAAAAAAAACATGAAATTGGTTTTAGCACCCACTTCGTCATCCATGTGCCACATCATATCCACAAACATTATCACGAGCACGTGAAGAAGATTTACATACCAGTAAAAAAATCGCACGATCATTATGAGCATCACGATTATGAATAATGATCGATAAATCATTTCGTTCCATAATTTATTAAAAAATTATCACGATAGATAGATAGTTATCCTAACCACGATTATGTCACTTGATGACATTTGTTTGTTGTTTTACATTGTTAATTTTGCAAAATAAATTATGTATTTATTTAAACTAAGAAGAAAATATTTACAACCTATAATTCTCCAATGCTTTTTGCGAATGAATGTTTTTAAAGATAAGCGTATGTATATATAATTATTGTATCATTTCTTTTCTCTCTCTCTCTCTCCCCCCTCCCCTTCTCTCCTCTCCTTCTTAACATATTTCTGAAGAAGCGATATGATTTTAAGAAATTATTGGAACAAATATATCTATTGGTATAATAAAAATTGATGACAATTAAATATCGGTATTTACGAGATGCTCGAAATATGAAATTTTTGTAAGTGCAAATATTGTATAATGTATATATTATAAAATATATATTATATATATTGTATATTATATTAATTATATATTAAATATTATATATATATAATATTATTTTATTAAATATTTTAATAAAAGCAGAGAGCACAGACATATTATATGCAGAATATTTTTTTTTATCATACGTTTATTATATAAAATAATGACAATGTAAATATATGTACAAGCATCTTTATAAGTATACACGCGTGCATACAGAGTATTTGGTTCTTACGGTAACAGTAAGTCTTTAAATGCTATATAGGTGGCTCAAGTAATTTTGTACTGCTCGGTTTCGTTCTCTTTTGTATTCGATAAGAAAACTTCTTATCGGTAGATCCGTATTGAGGAGACTGAATTTTACATATAATTTTTAATTACTCGGACTCCACCTTATATATATATATATATATATGATAACCTGAAAATCAATCGTTTATAAATCATTGAATTAATTTGTTATAATTATAAAGAGATTCTTATAAAGAGATTAAAATTAAAAAAGATTAAAAATTAAGATTAAAAAATTCATTCGAAAAATGTGAAAAATAATTATATAAACTTTCTAGCTTTACCTTCTGGTTTTCATTATCTATATCAATCACAATTTCATTGAAGTTGCAAATGAATACGAACCTAAGATGATTAAAACCAAAGATAAAGCGCTGTTTTTAAAGCCAACCCCCATGTAGCTTCTCCTCATGTATGGGTACATGAATAGGTACGGGAACCTTTTGTACAATAGGTACGGGAACCTTTTCCACAACCGGGTAAGGTACCGGAACCTTTTCTACAACCGGATAAGGTACAGGCACTTTCTCAACGTGATGCACCGGAACCGGAACCGGAACCTTCTCGACGTGATGTACCGGTATATGTACCTTCTTCGTATGATGATGATGAATCGTGTGCACCTTGTAAGGCACATGGATCACGACATGTTTACTGAAACGAGTACAATTATTGTTTCCATCCATGCCGTATATATATTTATTTTTATTACCCAAATTATAGTTAGAATTTTTTAAAAAGCAGTAGGATATTATAGTAAGAAATAAATGTGGATAATTTTTGACAAAGAACTACACTTACTGATGATGGTCCGGTAACGGTGACGCCAAAGCCACGGCCATTATTCCGAACACGAGCAACTGTAACACGAGAGGGAATTGCAGTTTGCTTGTAATATCGAAAGTGCATCGCGCTGAGAGAGGTCATTTAAATGCACGGCATTTTTCTTTTCCTTTTTTTTTTTTATCCGTCGTTTCACCATTCTTGCCGTTTCTTTCATACTATTGTGCACGGTAACGACGCAAAATTACGGTACTTCTAATTCAAGCAGCAACGAACGCCGAATTCATTTAAATTCAAGAGTTTCGATCAATAATCCATCAGTTTTACATTTTCTTTCTCTTTCAAGGATTTTAATTTAATGTTACAATCAAAAGTCCGTATCGTTTTATTGATCATTAAAAAAAAAAAAAAATATTGTTTAGAAAAGATGCATCTAAAATATTATGTAGTCCTACAAATAAAAATGCATTAACATAAAAAAATGTATATTTAAAAAAAAATAGCTGTTATTTTTTTTTTTTTTTTTTTTACTATTATCCGAGTTAGGGCGCTTAAATTTAATTGTACAAGAGAATTTCTCGAAACCAATCTTGTACTCACAGAATTCGCGCACAAAATAAACGCGATGCACACTCATTGTCAGCTTCGTGTGATACGCACTGATGGCCACAAAACCAAATCTTTGAAAATCTAAATGCAATGAAAATACACTTACGTGTATATATATATATTATAAATAAACACTCACAGCGATTGATTGGGTGCGCATCTTGGATTCGATCTGTCTTAATCTCTAGCAGGTTACTTTGGAGGAAGATTCGCGGCGACGACTGGTGCGTGTGCTGTGAGTTTGAAATTGCGTTGTTTACCGAACTGTGCGTCGATACGATTCTGCGTTTTGCCCGTCGGGGATGTCGCTTATAAAGAACAGACACGGCAATGGCCAAAACCACCCGGTGAAATTGTGTCCCGGGGTGGGAGACACAGAGCGGTGCGAGACGGATTGCGAGTTACGTAAAAGCAAGGAAACGCGCGAAGCTCGCGTTACGTTCGTTTCGAAGCTGCGTAACTCGTCGAACGGTGCGTACGATGGGTGCCCCTTGTAAACCGCGCCTCTCCAACCATATGCGTGCGAGTCCTTGCGATCAGACGTAATGCAGCATATGATTCGGACAATTTCGTTGAAATCGTAACGGACGTTTTTCGGTGATTCGGGAGGAAATTTGCGAAGTATTCTAGGAGAATTGTGTAAAACTGTTTAGCCGTGATGTAATGACCTTACCAAACGTTATCAAAATTGTTTATTCGGTCATTTCGATACATTATAGAATCATTTCTCTTTAATAAAACTTAAGCAATAGCTCCATACAATTGTTTAAAAAACATTACAAAAAATGACTTAAGGAGCTTGAATAAAAGGTTTTTCAAACTGAAGTCGATTTTTTGATAAACCAAATATAATCAAATCACATAATAATTACATAACATTGTCAAAATAATATAATCGAATAATATAATGAAGAATAATAATAAATATAGAGCATGTGATCAAAACAAGTTAAGAAAAATTATTTTTCGTTATATTATTCGATTATATTATTTTGACAATGTTATGTAATTATTATGTGATTTGATTATATTTCTCTTTAAATATGTAAAAGATTTATTTTTTCTTATAATAGTGCAAAGTGTGAATTGGGGTGAAGATATTATTCTGTTTTACTTTGATAAGTTATGAATAATTTTTTATAATATTTTTGGTATTATGTTGTATTATTTATCTATATAAATAATATATTATAACTTTTCGGGTTTTTTATTTGTTACGATATTATACAATAAAAATGCATGTACGTATATGCGGGAGAGAAATGCTTCCGCGAGAGTGAATAAATAAGTGAGAGTACAGAAACCTAAAAACATAAATTTGAATCTGTAAATTATACTGAATTATATTGACATTATGTTGTGTATAAAAAAAAAGGACATACAAGAAATGTTCATTACATCATGTGAAGCGAAGCGGATTAATCCGTGCAGAATATTTTCCTTAATATTTTGATTTTGATAAATGTTTTGATTTTAGTAAATATTTTGATTTTGATTAATGCTTTTATAAACCAAAGTTTTTTTTTTTTTTTTTTTTTTGCGTATGTGTTATGCAATATATTAGTACATATTTAATATTTTAAAATATTTTTACTCAAACATGTATGCAAATAATGAAAGTCTTCGGATGTGTACCAATAAATTATACTAATTTTATTCGTAGCATCTATCGTACACGGCTACGTCGAAATAACTTCTGGTTTCGGAGAGAAATTTGAGTTTCGACTGATTATCTCATGTAAAAGGATCTCTACGAAATGCAAATTCATTACTTAAGCGTGATATATGTTACTGGCGGGTGCATACATAACGTAGTCGACGAATGACATAACGAGCGACTATCCAAAATACGCACATGTCCGCAATTTCGAGTATTGATTGCTTCCAATCATTAATGCGAATCGATGTTAGACGAGTTGAAATTTGCGTAAACACGCAAATGATTAATATCTTTAATTATCTAATGCGTATACATGAATGATGCATTATACGTGCATAACTGTAAACTGCGTCAGATTTATTTTCCTGAGAATAAGAATATATGTAATTTCTTTCCGTACGTGTAACAGACTTATATATTGAATATGTAATTTAATACACGTTTATCACACGTCGGTTAATGTATTTATCGAAATAGATTTCAGGACAGATTGTAATAAAAGAAATAGATATTGATTGAAAAGCGGTTTGGGCGAAAAATATCTGGAGTTATAAATATATAATATCTCGATTAAAAAAAAAAAAAAAAAAAAAAAAAAAAAATACTCTACGCGACTTGTTTTGGGAGTCTTCGATTCGTTGAGAACCGGGATATCGATTACGTAGATAGATTGCTCACTGATTTTCTTGCTTTCAGGCCAATTATGAAGTTTGCTAAACAAACGGGTCTCAGTGTTAAGACCAAGGTAATGATCGAGACCGTGTCGTGTACATTGCATGCTTAGTTACAATTACATCTTCCCCTTCCCTTCTTGTTTTCATCACCGATCGGTGGGACTACCCGCGTTACACAGGAAGTAGTGCAAGTTGCATACTTAAAATATCCATCATACAGAGAGAAAGCGTTTCGTAACTCTTACACGCACATTTACAAATTGCTTGCGTACGGGGCAGGCGCGCGATTGAAGAAAAAAATGCGAAAAAAAAAGAGATTAAAATAAAAGCTGCAGGATGAGAGAGCACATTCCCATCGACGAATTCGCCAATATCCGGATTTCGATTATGTAAGATATGCCGTAGATGTGCTTCCCGTCGAATGACTTTTACCTCATCGCCATGTAAGCTCGTTATAATGCGAGTTGTTTGCGCTTGTTATTTATGGTCCAGTTGTGTTTAATACGCTTCGAGGAAAAGTATAATGATTTGATCAAAATTTTTTACGGTACGATACTTTGTTTTTTTTTTTTTTTTTTTTTTTTTTTCTAATAAACAAGACAAACGCTACGAGTATGATTTCAATTTTTATTTTTATATTTATTTTATTTCTATTTTTATGTAAATATATAATGATAGCTGAAATAGTGTATTATAAATAATACATTTGTTTAATTTGGTTATTTGAATATATATATTTTTTTCTCTTTTCTTCTTCAGTTAAATTCAAAAGTATAAAAAATAATAATTTGCAAACTTGTTTTTTTTTTTTTTTAATAAAAAAAAGGAAAAAAAAAACAATTTTTACACGCTGTTATTTAAAATGTTAGTCTTACGCGATTCAATTAGGTCTACATTGTAAGTGTAGTCTTTTACACCGCGTATCTCAGTAATTACTAACTCTGATCGAAGTCGCTGGCGCGTGAAAGTCAATTGGTGCGGCGCGATTCTGATGGAAATGATGACCTGGTCAATTCGCAATCGGAGAAAATGGACGTGATCGATGAAAGTCAAACGTTGGAGCAGGTCCAACGGGTCTCTGACCGAGACGATGATATGCCGTAATCGCGGAGAACATTTAATTGACCGACGATTTGCGAACCGGAAAGGCGATGCTGGATCAGTTGCTGCTGTTATGCTACGTTCTCTGGTATACGATTATATAAGATAGGTGGTTCCGTTACGGAAGGGAAACGCTATCGCCGCTGTAAAATTGTTGCAGATATAATGATTACGCTTCTCTTTTTCATTCCTTTTTTATGTAACCGCTCGTAACGTGTAAAGTTGAAGCGATATAACGTTGGGTGATTATTTGATTATATGATTATATATCTAGGCTTTAACGGCGTACATTTTCTGTGCTTGTATTACATATGTACGACAGATACTAATTACTACAAGAATGTTCTATGGATAAATGAAATAATATGTATTTAAAATGGATCAATCATATTCAAAAGGATCAATCATTTTTTTGGACTTGTGAGCTTTATTAAATTTAAAAATATCTATAGATTTTCTTTCCTTTTCATGTTTTTCATCTATATAGCCTTTCTCTTTTTATTCTATATTAGTATATTAAATTAAAAATTTATTTCTTTAGATTTTAATTGTAATAAGATATTTATAAACTTGTAGATATATTATAAAAAGATATTTGTCTAATTGTATACAAGATAGATAATATGTTCAAATTTTACTTTAATATACAAAAGAGACTTGGATATTACACATTATTTATAATAATTTTAATTATATTATTATTAAACACATTACATATAAGAAATATATAAATAAAGGAACTAATTATTTTTTCACTATATATAATTTATTTCAATAATAGTTTTATAATTCATTTCATATTTTTTTAATTGCTCGATTTTTTATTTATTTCTTTAATTGTTTGAGCTGACATTAAATCTTATTAGTTGTTTCTTAAAATTTTCTTAATTTATTATAATTTATAGAATAATTATTTAGTTTTGTACATATATTCTTATGCAAACAAAATGTATGTTTTTTTATTTGTGATACACATTTATACAGCCAACAAATATTATAGTACAAATAATATTTGTACATGTGTTAAATCTTACAAAAAAGATCTCTAATGTCTCTCACACTTGTTTCGATATACACTTTCATTCACACATTCATTCTCAAAGAATTTCATATCATAATTGCATAAAGACAAATGCTCAGTGGTATGTATAGATCTCCATTTTCGGCAAACAACTTCACATCAACATTGTACAGCGCGCACAATGTTTTTGTAATAATAAGCTTTCTTTAAAATATCACAAAAATATTCTGTGATTACTTTTTCTTCTTGAGTTTGGTGGTAACTTCAGACTGCGACTTTTGCCACTCCAATGGTTTGCGACGGTACATAGGCCATGGAGGTACAGTGATTAATGCTGCCATGACAAAGCCAGCACCCAAAATATAGATTGTCTGTGAAAACTGTTGAATAACGTAACCCCAGATTAAGCCAACCACCTGTAAACAAGGCAATATTAAATTTCTACGATAATATTATCAACATTTATATGTTGTTTGCATTTGGAAAAAAATCATATCATACACCAAATAATGTTATTATGACTCGCGACAATTTCTCTGCTCTGGCTTGGCCATCATAATCCTAAAACAAGTAATAGGATACATAAACATGATATAAAGTTTCCCTAAGAATATTTACATGAATAATGAGTCAAAAAATTTACATGTAAATATAAACGTAACGCTAACAAATTTACTTGATTAATATAAATTATTGTACAGAATCTATCAAGGTTCGTAATTATATTAACATACGGTGCTTGACAACCTAACCTAATCTCGTGCGATGAATAAACGTCATTTTGAACTAATCGTCAGGGGTAAAATAATTAATTTATTATTTAGCATAACCTTTGTAACATTTTGCTACTTACCATATGCGTCGGAATGGATTTGAAGTACTGCATCCACGCACTCATTGTAAATAAATATAAGAACGTGGCGGCAAGAAACTGACACACACGCACACACCGATAAGGAGATGCTCGATTCCTTCGATTTTCACGGACGTGGGACTGTGGGACGTGTCGGGCGACGTGCACGTCATCGAGCGCGCAGACGCGAAAGTCGGCTTCACGCGCACGTGCCAGCTGTCACATGCGGCGCAAATTTTAAAGCCAACTTCGAATAGATCTCTAAATTCGTTTAAATGCATAATGCACGCTCTTTTATGTTTGCGCGCGTGTCGCGCACGCTTCAGGATGTTTAGAGATGTAACACATCGATATAGCGTGCGTGCAGCTATGTCGCAAATTGCCTAACAATTTTACGGATATCTATCGACACAGGGTCGATATTATTTCTGATAAATTAGATCATTCTAATATATATGACCCTTAAATTATATATAGCTATATTTATTCATTTTGCTTATTATTTTCTATCCTTTTTAATTAATAAATTATTTAAATTATTAACAAATAAATGTTATTGTGTTATAATTTCCAATAAAATATGTTTTATTTCATTAATCTTTTATTTGCAAAGCTTCTTTTTCGATAGGAGTCGTCTAAGAAATTAATAAATATTATTTTTGAGAAAAACAGCGGAAAAATAGTTTTAAAAAATATTAAAATTTTTTGCTCTATTATTAATATTTTAGAATGAGTATTTATTATCTCTGTAAACTTTTTTTCTTATCAGAGTAATAATGTAAAAAACTAAAAAATGTGATTTTCGATAAAAAAATTGCAAAAAATGGTCTTAAAAAATCAAAGTTATTTGAATCTCCTCTTCGCTCATGGCTCAAAAGTTTTATATTTAAGTCTAAAATGTTATCAATTTTTTTAGAAAAAAATCGAAGGGGTCTCATTAAGGAAAAAAAATAATTTCGATTAAAATTGACTAAAACGATGTCAAATTATTTTTAAAAATTTTTTCAATATTTTTTCTCGAAAACTACATTCAAAAACAAAAAAATGACCACCTGATAAATGCCAATATCTTTATTCTTCTTAAAGTAATAACTATTTGAATTTTTTTTTATTAATTTCTTTTCTTAATTTATAATTATAAAATGCAAATAAAAAATATTCGCGGAAAAAAGTGGTCGATTTCGTACCCCCCATATATGATATATAGCATATATGAAATATATTTTGTCACTAACAATTAGTAAAAACGTTGCGATATTTATTAGATAATTGATTTATCACTCTCGATAACAACGCGGAATGCATGAATAACGTAAAGAGAATTTTTACGACATAATACGAGTACGCGTCGCACAAAGTGAAGTGATCGTTACGACAGTATAGTCAAGATAATATTAAACGAGAAACTATATATTTTGCCATGCTCGATGTAATATTTTATATGATTAATATCTTTGAACAGACTAGCAGCGTTGTACGCGTGACACTGTGTCTCGTAAACAAAGCGACCGGGAAGGTCGCTCCCAAGTATCTCTCTCTCTCTCTCTCTCTCACGAATGACATTGTACAGAACATTCTTTAGAAGACACTCTCGCTCACAATCAGTATTATCCTGACTACTGCGATGGTTACATCGGCTCTCATTCATGCGTATACAAATATATTACAAGGCACACGTTACACGCATTCTTTCTCTTCTTTTCCAATCTCAGCTTCGAGCCTCAATTTTTATTCATATTTATATCAACTTTTGCGCTGAGGACGAGTCAAAAAAGGAGTCGAAACGCCCGCACATACATAGTGTAAAATTTACAAATATTTGTAACTTCTTCATATATTTTAATGTTTAAGTCATAATTGTTAATTTTTATCATTTATCATTTATGACTTTCTATATTATTGTCCTATATCTATGGAACACGAATATACTTTCTATTTTTATTATTTTTAATTTTCATTATTTTTATTTTCAACTTTAATTGCTATTTCTTATTATCCTCTATTTTTCATACACAATAATTGTTATTCAGCTCTTGATGCCTATTTTTTCCCAAGTATTTATCAATTATTTAAATAATAATTATCTGATGAATCAATTGTTTAATGAAAACTTTATGTATTTGTTAACAATTAATGATAAAGGATCTTTCTTACAAAAAAACAATTATGTAAATATATTATGTAATAATCGGCTGGTAAGCAACAATGGTATGCTAATTTTCAAAAATAAATTGTCTGCATATTAAGTGTACATGTCGGAAGTATCGAGAAAAGAGTATTGAGTAATTGTTATATTACACTTTGATAGTACACGACAGTTCAAATTAATTATACGCGACTATAGTTTCAAATATTATATTAAACATGAATAAAATTAGTTTCGAGAAATTTAGAGAATAAATAGCGGCTGCAAATAAATGTGCAGTGCATGTATTTAATTAAAGTAAAAATTAATACAAATCTTAATTTAATTCCTTAAATTATTATAGGTAATATTTAGCAAAATTCAATTATGATTATGAAACTAATTATATTTTTTAATTTAATATTCAGGGACAAATAGCAAAGTGGCAGCAGAAATGCAACGGCATCGGCAGTGCAATGGCATTGTAGTAGCAGTACCATGGCAGTTCAACAGTAATATTACAACAGTGCAACGGTTGGTGAGTCGATTTTATATTTGCTTGACAAATTATTGTTTCTTTATTAATCAACGATCCTATTGATAAATTTAATAAAACTTATTCTTATCAAATCGAAAGATTTCATAGAACGTTATCTTGTTAAAAAATATAATAAACATTTGTGTATTGGAAAAATTATTCTACGCGCACATGTAAATTTACATGTGTGCATTGTTAAGGTAATTAAAATATTTGCTTTGACGATGTGCAAATAATCGCCGATAATTGAATATTACATAATCGTAATATATAATGCATATCGTTTGAATATTATTCTATTCCTTTTTTTCCTTCAATAATCGAATCCGATTAAGAAAGAAATTGCAAACGCTTTTATTTCACGGGATTCTATTCATATCGGGGCTCTCGCGTTCCATCCTCCCGTATTCATCCAGCAGTATTAATTATCGCGCGGATTTAATGAGTCATTTTTACGTGCAACTTTTGTTAGCTTTTTATCTTCAACTCAGCAGACGGAATGCATGGATAAAACAGACAGATACACGATTCATCTCGCTTCGTGACTTGGCGCGAGCCTGTATTTTTGGATTTAAATGACAGCAAGACACGACTTTCGAAAGAATACGCGCTATCAAAATCTCGACGGTGCGAATAATTGATTAGCATGCTACGTCAAAAAGAAACAAGAACGCCGTCGAATTTCTACGTTCGGTAAATACGTTCTTAAAAGTAGAGAGCCTCATAGAAATTCCCTCGTCGTCCCGGCGTTTAAAGCCGCCTCTATCCTATAATAGTGCATCTTCGACGCGACTTCTTTCGCGCACGTGCTGCATTCATAACGAATTGGCGAGAGAAAGGCGATACTTGGGTTTAATACGCGCAAAAATAGCGATTATCGTGTCGCACACGTAATTATGAAATAGGAGAATCCGGCGAATTCTCATTTTCGTGCTTGTCAGGATTTCCGAAATGACAATTATTCAGACAAATATCCAGACAAAATCTGTACAAGTAGGACGGAAATAGGTATGTTTTATATAAATTTATAATTACTTTGCATATTGATGAAATAATAAGCACGGAATATCATCTTCCCGCGATCGCTGAGACTTAATTTTTTTTTATAGAAAAGTGGAAGATATTTTTCTTCTAAGTTTTGTTAATTATTTCTAATAAAATGATATACGACTAGTTTAACTTGCCAATTTAAAAATATAACTCCTGAATCTTTATGTTAGTGTAATAAAAATTTTTCATACGATTCTTGAAATTATTTAACAAATTATATATTAAGTTTTTATTGGAAAATTTAATTCATATAATATCTAAGATTCGATTGTTTACCTTTACTGTAATTTTGAGTATAACTTTGCTACGCTGTATATAACATTTTTTTTTTTTATATACAGCTGTATATAAAGTTAAGCTTGCCATGTTGCATATACGTTCTTACACTTGATATAAAATTTATACTTATACATGATGTAACTTATTATATTTGGTGCTACTTGTAAATGGGAATTGTAAATGGGTAAAATAGTACTATGTTAGCATATGGCGATTAGAAGGATGTTAATAGTGTTGCAGTTTGAGTGCATAATTATTATGCTCATTATAATTGCATGATTGTGCACCAGTGTGTTGCCAAGTAAACGAATTTCATTTATTTAAATGAGCAAACGTATTTTGGCGTGATTTCGAAATTTTCGTGAAAACAAACACGACTATCAATATACATAAACTATTAAAATTAATAATTGTATCATATAGACATTTTTTTAAATATCTATTGATATCTATTTTAGATTATATTATTTAGAAATTTTAAAAGTTGCAATTTTTCAAGTATGCTGTATTTTGCTTTTACAAGTAAATTTGAAAATTTAGTTTTTAAATTTAAAAAGAAAAAATTTTAATTAAAAATACTTTAACAAATTTGTTTAATTTTTGAATATATAGCATCGCTAGAAAGCTCATAAAAAATGAATAATAATTACTTTCAGAATAATAATTAAAAGTTTTTTTAAAATTGTTGCATTATTTAAACAATGGTTAAACACTAAAAAAAATTATTATATGCGCGCGGCGCACTATACTTCTTTTCTCATGAAATGTTCCATATATTTTCATTGGACTTTGCCACAAGAATATTTGATCAGCCAATATGCGAGGTTAAAACAGTAGATGGTAAAATCATAGGCTTAAATGGTAGATCGTACTAAAAAAAAATGTTAAACCAAAATAATAAAGAGTCATTTATAATAAAATCTATATTTTTAAGAAATATTAGGGAAAAAAAAATAAAAGTTTCATGAGTGTATTTATTATAGAAATATAACTAACTCACTTTGAATATACCCAAGTTTATCTTAAATCCTTATATTTTAAATTATAATTTTAAACGATACATTCCCCAAGCAGTATCATACCGCTTATTGTTATTAACGAGCGAAAAAGATTTAAATAGACTGCTTCATAGAGTTATTTCATAAAGAAAAAGAATTGTATACGATTTACGTGTAATAATTTTCAGTCGTAATAAGATCTCTCTCTCTCTCTCTCTCTCTCTTAATATAATAAAGTAGATTAATTTAAGTACATTATTTTTTTTAATTAGAATTTCTTTAAATTTGTGGTGAGATAATTTTACGAACGCAACAAACGAAATAAAATTTCCATAATTAAAAATTCCATAACGAAAAATTTTGTTAATAATTATGAGCAAGAGTGTTTAATACTTTCTGACATAGGTGGCAATGAATACAAATTCACAGAAACACTTTTGACTCTTTCCCCGGAAATGCTTACTTTTTGGCTACCGCTAAAATTAGCTGTTTCATTGCATTCACTTGAAGATTACGTTCTGGTCTTTTAATTTTAGATTACTCGAATGGCGCATAGCCAAAAATCCCGCAAGCATGAGACTATGTGAGCTAATTTTTTTTTTTTTTTTTTTTTTCTGAAACTTGTTTTGCCTCAAATCTCTTGCGCGGTTGAATTTTTCTCATCTCTCTCGCGCGATATAAATTTTATTTATTTATTGTCTTTGTTTTCTTACGACATTTTTCTAAAGTTTTAATTTTTTGCAGTTCTTTTTAAACATATAGTATATAACCTAGTGCATTCAAGCGGTAATAACGACGATCATGTTACTTTCTGAAATAATCAGGACGGAAAAGGAGTCGTTGCTAGATTTATTGTTGAAAGAGTTGCCACGAATTCGTATCGCGACCGACATAAAATATTGGTTTTGTTGGACGACCTTAGGTTGGAGATTAAAAATGCTTTTATAAGCTAAATTTTAAAATACTCTTTGTAGCGTGCGCATGTAGACATATATGTATATAAAATTATTGAATATATCTTATCACTTAATAATTTCCATTTATTATTAATTTTGCTAATGAGAGAAATATTGTTACAAAGCTTCTTTATTTAGTTATTTACTCACAATGACTAACAATGACTTTGTTCTACGTGTTATGTGAATTCTAATTCTGCAACTTATGCTGTCCTATCTCTTGGTGATGAATTTAATTATCATGTGACATTTTGATGAGACATTAAACGTTGATATTTCATTTTTGTTTGTGCGCGAAATGCTACTCATATAAAGTTCATATAAAGTTCTACGTTGAGGTTCCGCGAATATAATATAATGAATCGCTATATTTTAATGCAAATATAATATTTGAGTAGCATTATAGTCAATCATTTTTATTTCTTTAATTTTATTATTATATTCTGTTCGTTTCGAGTTTAATTTACCTGCTGTGACACATAAATAATTTGCTGTCATACATTTAAGGATTGGTAACATTTTTTTTTTTTTTTTGCAAGAAACTTATTGTTACTTAAAACATATGATAAAACTGTCCATACACGATTGAACAGTCGAATACTACTCGTATTAGCCTTCTTAAATTAGCTACATTAAATAAGTTGCATCACGCAATTTAAATATTCGTGATTATAAATATTCTTTTTTTTCGTTGTCGCATGTAACACTGTGCCATGCGGTTTCATAATCTACTAATGGAGTTCTCGTAGTGAATCCGGGTGTTCCACGCAGGTATCGACTCGTTGTGAAAACGTGCGAAGTGCACCGCGTCGGCGACGGTGGGAAACATGGCGAAGAAATGATTCTCGTTGTACTCGACCAGATTGCACTTCTTCATGGTTTCGTAAACTGGACCTGTACAATATCGCAATATCGAATTTTTATTTTGAATAGAAATTAATTTGGGACATCGAAGCTGATGTAATTTCGATGAATATATTTTTATGCTATAGAAAAATGGAAAAAAAATGTTTTTTTTTTTTTTTTTTTTTTTTTTGTAATAATAGAAATCGATTTGCGATGATTCAAGTATCATCCTCCTTCGTATCTAGGATGATATTAATTAGAGAGGAATGATAGAAAATGTCACGTATGATAATATTGACTAAATTTTGCATATAATTAACCCATTGATCGAAATTACAAATGTACATGTCAAAGATTAATTTATAAATATATTTACTGGAGCAACCCGCTATGTAAACAGACACTCCTATGTTGCAATACTCATCGATGATATTTCGCATTGCATTGGCACCTGCCAGATCGATGTGCGACAACGCGGTGAAGTCCAATATGAGAATTCGTAGCTGTGAAAGTTAAAGATCAAGTGCACAGCCAGAAAGATATTTAAAGATAAGTCAATACGACGAAGATATATAATAGCTATTTATTTTAAATCAACATAGAATTATGCGTCGGATAATTTAATTTTTTTTTTTCTTTTTTACGCAAGTTCTTCAGAATTTCTTTAAATTGAATAACATACATTTACCTTGTTAATTTCCTCCGTCGCTTTATATGAGACTTTCAGACACCTGTTTCGTTCTTCTCGAGGCACTAGCTCCGCAATCTTGTATACTTCTTCGCGAAAATATTGCCTGGACGCAAAGTTCAGACTGCCAGAATAATGGAAGATTTTTATACCGGGAATTTCGACGGTCTGAAAATATTTGTTTTTCAAATATTTCTGATTTCATTAGTTGCTGTTCAAACGATTCGCTAAATTTGGTAAATCGTAAAATTCCATAAAGTTGTTCTCAGTAATAGAACGATTCAAATTATTTGAATAATTCCACAGGCTTTATAATTTTACTTTAGACGTTAAACTGAAAATTCGAAACTTCAGTGAATTATAATTCCTCAACTATATAATTCATTATATTTTTATACAATACTTACAAATTTACGTACATTGGACAATAAATATTGCGCATTACAAAAGGGAAAGAAAAAACACGATTACAAGTTACAACTTTGGAGCCCACGATTAGTAATTAAATTATTTTGATTGCTCGTAACTCTAATTTTACGTAAACAATCTACTTTTAACCCCGCGTAACTAAAAATTGCAATTACTTTGGGAAAAATTTTGACCATTTTTTTTTTTTTTTTGTAATTAAGCAACCTAACATTTTGATTAGTGCCCTTTAAGTAAAAAAAAAAAATTATCTTTGCGTAACTGGATATCGACGGGACTAATTGAGAGAATTAACTAGTGTAACTTAAAAATCTTTGAAATAAATAGAATAGCTAATTGCAAAAGTTAGTTACGAACAATCCAAATAATTTGATTACTAATCAAGGGCCCCAAAGTGGGTTGTAACCGTGTTTCCCCCCCCCCCCCGGGAAGAGAGATAAAATAATATGGGCGAAAGTTAAATAAAACTACAAAACTCTCCATACTCCTTTGTATCTTCCGGCGTCGAGATAGAGCTCAGTGCCGGGTGCTAGAGCGAGTTTACACGTGTAAGGGCATAGCGCGAAGATGAGTAGTCGCACGACGCAGAGAAGCACGCCGACCAATAAACCGTACTCTACGTCAAAAAGAATTACGACGACAAAGGTGACGGCCCAAATGCCGGCGTCTGTCTTGTCCAATCTGCAGAATCTCACAAATTCGGTGACCTTTATCAACATCCCTTTCAACGCCACCACGATTATGCTTGCTAGAACACACTGCGCATCCAAACATCGTAATCATTGTTGTTATTATACGTTTATTTGGATGTTGAATATTTCTTGGCACATCATCTAAGTATAAGCTAAATCGAAATGTCGAAATGATAATTACTCGTGGCAAAGGTTGAAAGAATGGACCGATCCATAGTAAGACGCTGACCAGAATTGCGCATGATATTAAGCTTGCCAGCTGCGTGTGTCCGCCCACAGTTTGCTGAATCAACGTTCTGGATAATGAAGCCGTGATAGGCATACAGGAAAAGAAGGAGCCTACAAGATTACCTAGTCCCTGCAAACATCCCGTTCTCTTGAGAGACACATAGATACTTTTATATACTTACTCATTTTCTTAGACACATACATAAGAATATATTTGAGGCAACGCCACATCTAATATACTTGTAGTTGAAGAAAGAAATTTAATTTCATATGATACTGAGAAAATAATTATTTTTAAAAATTTTGATATTTATTTCTAATATATATTAAAAAATAAACTAAATATTGCGATATTTTCAATGCTTACTTGTGCTACCAATTCTTGATTGGAATCAACCTCATAACCCATCTTTTGCGCGAAAATCAATGCCATAGACATCGATATTGTGTAAGCGACCATGGTAATCACGAAACTGTCCACTAAGATGTTAGGTATAAGCGACAACGGTGGTATCGACGGGACTGGCAATCTAAAAATCTTGATATTATGACAGTTGAAGTTTATCTTGACTGTTTTTTACTTTCACAGCTTGTTGTAATGTGTTTTCTAATAAATACTTTCTCGGTGAAAAGTTATAAAATATTCGAGAAATTATTTTTAATATAATCGTAAAATAAGACATTCTCTCTGAGCAGAGTGCAATTTTTTTTATTAAAAACTGTGAAAGATAAATCGATGAAATATTCAGAGATCAAAAAGTACATTTACCCCACTGGTATATCGCCGACAGTTATCACGCTATAAGTATCCGCCAGATTCATTTGCATCGATACTACAGTACCGATTACTACCGCAAGCATTTCTATAGGAATCGGGAAGGGACATAACTTCGAGACTCTTGGCTGAAATTATTTCTTCTTAGAACGCAAAATAAATTACGTATTTTTTAAATAAAAAGAATACATTTGATGTTTGCTCAAAGCATCATTATTTTACTAACCTTAAGAACTTCGTTGTTGAAAATAAGGGCTAAAATAGTAATGCCAGACAATATTATGGCGGTTATATTAATGTTGTTCAAATTGTTGAAAATGTCTATATAAGTCTGAAAAAAATTAATAAGGCGAACAATAACGTAAATTTAAAAAAGTACATTAAAAAAAATCTATATTTTAGAAAAGGGATTTTTAAAAAATGTCAATCAAATGTCAATTTCATTGTTTTTTTAATTTTATAAATAAAATTTGGACTAATCATTCGTACTATTAAATCGACTTTTCTATCGAAATAAAAATTTACTTTAGTGAAATCAATAAATAAATATGTAAATCTAGCAATACTATCGAAACGAAAATTTAATAAAAATAGCAATTTATAAAGTGACAAAATATAGTGAACACATATTTGAAATAAACGAAAATAGAAGCTCCGTTAAAATGTTATCTGTTATTTCGCGGTTTATATTTCTAAAGATATGCAGTTTAGAAATATACGCGTATTACAAAAAATCATTTATCAAAAATCTCATGCATCTTCTAATGAAAAAGAAATATTTTGATACTTTGAAATTTTTTTTCCAATAAAATTAATGCAATAACAAAAAATTGATAAAATAAAAGTATTACATTTAAAAGAATTTAAAATATATTTCCTTTCGTGCCATTTCAGGTTTTTTATTACAATAAGGCATTCTCTAGTAACAATTATGTAAAAATTATCAATTGCTATTAAAATGATTATTAGAAGTCAATGATACATTTATATTGAATTTCACTTTTGTGCATTAAAAAATAATTTGACAAAAATAATTTTTACGACTAGTTCTAACGAGATATTACATATCGCATTCGGTGCTCTAAATACTAACCTTGACCTTTTGGTTTCACGTAATCTTTATACTCGTATCACGTAATATTCTCTTAGCGTTTAAATTGCAACTTGATTGCACGGGAATATCTACAGGAAGCGTTCTTCATGATTGCTTAAATGTTTGGCGAGTGCAAACGTTACATATTTGATGACGGGAAGAAAAAAGAAAGAAAGGAAAGAAAATTCGTAAGAGCAGAAGTGTATTAGTAGCGGCGTGTGCGTCCCAGTTAGAGAGAAGACTCGACTAATGTTTGCATCGCCAAACAAAACTTAACTCTTACTGTACTCACGAGAATAAGCTTGAACGCACCCCTACGCCGTGGCAGGTCGCTCAGCCCGAAGAGATCCCTTATTTGCGATGTAAACACGTGCATCGCCGCTGCAGTCGTGAATCCACTCACGAGGCTGTCCGCAAGGAGAGACGAGATTATGCCCAAACGTAGCACGTACATTCCTAACTAGACGAAATATTTTGAGCGTTGCGCGAGAAAGCTCAAGGGAACGAAAATGTATGAACATACCGAATTGCGATTGTGGGAACAAAGTAGTTAAAACGAACCAACCGAGGCAAAATGCTAAATAGTTTCTTAAATTGAATTTTTTAAAGAGACCTGATACGGAGAAAAGAAATTTAAAATTTAAATTAATTTTTTTTTACAATTTATTTTTAATTAAAAAATTTTTAATTCTTTAAAGACAGGATTAAATGAAATTAATATATATATATATATATATATATATATATTCTTTAATAAAATTGAAAGGATACTAATTTTCTAAAAATATTTTAAAAAGATTATTTCGTTTTATTTTAAGAGTTATATTGATCTGCGC
Organism: Anoplolepis gracilipes; assembly: GCF_047496725.1. Taxonomy (NCBI): domain Eukaryota; kingdom Metazoa; phylum Arthropoda; class Insecta; order Hymenoptera; family Formicidae; genus Anoplolepis; species Anoplolepis gracilipes. The sequence continues at coordinate 11,715,118 of NC_132977.1, read as the reverse complement.
TTTTTGAGATTAAATACATGAGAGAATAGATAACTTGAAATGGCTTAATGAAGAAAAAGTCGGAGAAAAATATTAGAAGCACGGTTTTTTGTAGAAAGTATAAACAACATTCGATTTAGAATATGTGTAACGCAATTACCTGTATAACGGCAACCGTGAATGTAACTGCTGTTGCAACCTCCACCGGTGAATATTGATGACTGATATCAGAAATTGAGGTACCGTTCTCGGTTGACGTGCTATTTACCGAAATTGTCCTGCTACTGTATGTGGTAACGACTTTTCCAGTCATCATGCAGACGAGCGCGAATGTACCTTAATTAACATAGAAGCAGCAATCCTGCTTAATTACGGTACTCTCTGAATTAAGCAGCAGCCAAACGTAATTTCTGAATAAACATTGACTCGAAGGTTTGTATTAATTTAAATAATTTGTTGGTCTCTGAATTAAATTATTTTAATGTGAACAATGTTCCTTTATGTTCCGCGTTTTTTACTATTTTCTTTTTTTTTTTTTTTTAACAAAATCTGCAACACACCTACCCATGGAATTGTGTCTGGACGTGCCGAGGAAAAAATATACCAGGACCGGGAAAAAAGCCATGTATATGCCAATAATTGGCGGAACATTGCCCAAAATAGCGTACGCCATACCTGAGAACAATATTAATAAATATTGACAGTAGAGCGTGAAATAATATATATGTGTAAATTGCCGATTTCGAATAATTTAGATAGATAATGGGAAAAGCCGGTATAGTAGTTCATTAATAATCAAGCAGAAATACAAGAAATAGAAAATTTCATATAAGTCTATCTATAAAGGGTGTTAAATATTTTACATAAACTAATTAGGGGCGACAAAACAAATTAATTAGCCCGCAGTATTTGCTTAGTACTTGTTTACATTGCGTAAACACATAATGTAGTATTTATGCGAGACTCGAGACGACACGATCTGCTTCCTTTTGCCGTTTCTCGAGATAAAATTATTCTTGATAATTAATGAATATCAGTCGATTAATTAATTAATGTCCCATTTGAAATGCTCTATTTTTATTTAATCTTTTACATAAAAATAGGGCATTTCAAATTAACCTCTTGTATATATTGCTCGTTTTTCTCTTTTAAAGCATATCTATATTGCATCGTTGGCTTTTTGCTGATGAAACTCTTCTAAGTAGATACATTTTGTACAAGTCGGAAAAGAAAAATGATTCGTAAATAAATTAGGATCGAAGGTCCACAAAATTGTTAGAATTTGTAGTTTCGATAATATTTTATAGACCATCGAATATAGAACAAAATATACCTTTTCAAAAAAAGGTACAAAACATACGCCAAATAATACATAAATAGGTGAGTATTCAAACTTTTTTATGTAATAAAGGTTTGAAAAAAACGAAAAATTTAAATTTAAATTTTCAGGATCCATTAGGTACTCATGCAATGAATTTACTCGTGAAATTACTTTGATATTAATCAAAATTCATGCGACACTTTGCATGGCGCACTCTTGAAATTTAAATAAATTATTATCGATGAAATGGGTCTTATAAGCGTTTGTGAATATTAACTTTCCTTTCAAGCTAAACTTTCCAGATATTGAGCCCTTCCACCAATTTTTTATTCTACATTTATAACATTTATTATACAAGTATCATTTTGAAATCATTTAGCGAAACATACCTTGTGGAATATGCATTACAGCAACAGTAATTCCAGCAACAACATCTCCCAGAATATTGTTCTTCCAATCGTACGAAGAAAGCCAGTCGATTAGAGGTATCGATTTTTTTAAAAGCATAATTGGCTTGATGCTTTTGCATCGTCTTGACACTTCATTGCTAACTAAAGAAAGTCAGAGATTTCATGATCAATTAAATTAAATAATGACTGAAAAAATCTGTGTATATTTTAATTAGTTTTTAAAAATATAAATAAATATGACATGCAAAGTCCTCAACAATGTGTAACAGAAAGAGAAACAGAGAGAGAGAGAGAGAGAGTACTAATAATTTATAAAACAAACTTTAAACAAATTTTATTTTGTATTTTTTCAAATCTAATGGAGCTATTATTAAAGAGAATCGCGTAGTTTACAAGAATTATATAGATCAAAGCCATGAAACTTTAATTTTGTTCTGCCACAGATATATATAAAGTTCTAAATTTAAAAAAAATGATGACTTTTTTTTAAAGAATTTATCACGTTCTCTGTCAATCGATTTACTTTAACCGGTTGTACTAATAAATATAGCGGTTTATATTTCGAGTAGATTGTCCGCGTGCAGAAATTTCTCGAGAAAATACGAGCGAGTCAAGGTAAAACGCGCAAGAAAGCAGTAAAAAAAAAAAAAAAAAAAAAAATAAATAAATAAACCCTATCTCTATCCGTGCTCGAGTAGATTGTGACACTTACGGATTCTCCTGGGCTTCACGTATTTACACAAATGGTTAAGTTCGTCCTGCTGGTAGACCGGTCGTCTGACTGTCAATTCTGGAACAGTTGTCGACATGTCGTCGCTCCAGTAGTCTGCTAATGAGTAAAAATTGAATGAAAATCTTGTAGAAAGCATAGATATATTATCTATTTATTTTAGCACGTAAGGATTCAAGGCTGACAGGATTAAACTCTGTAATATAAATATAGAAGGAATCTTTCTTGTCCCACCTGTCTTAGCTCCCTGCCAAGACAAATAGTATATATTATAGATAGATGACAAATTTTCTTCTCTTGCACATACGTATTCGTACGTTTTTCTCAGCGATCGTGGTATTGTATGCACGCGAGAGAGGAAAATGCACTTCTTTTACCCCTTATTTATCTTGACATCTAATAAGCTAGATAAGCTCTATCTACGACCGATATTCATAATCTGTTCTTACATTTAAGATCGTTTTAAGTAAGGTTTTAAGATTCCATTCGGTCATCTCATTGGCTGAACGAAATCTTAAGATTACGATTTAAAACCGGACTTAATGATCTTAAGTATAAGACACAAATAGCGGAATATGTAATATGTCTATGGTAGAAAGCATTCTCATAATATTCTCGGATTCTTCTCTTGCGTATTTTCAGCCATACAAGTTAATTAATTGATTGAAACATTTATTTTACTTGAAAAATCCTCAGCATAATTTATATAGCATTTGAAACATAGGTATCGAATTTAAAGCAAACGTAAAATTTTAATTATACGTATTTTAATATTCGAAACCATGCAATGAAGAGATAGAGACTCTATGCAGAAAATAAAATTTAAACAACTGACAGCAAAATTAGCAAGTGTATAAAAGAGATTGAAATAAGATTTATCTGATTTGACAGATTACAGATTAAGCGAGGAGCATATACGCATGTTTTGTCAAATATATCGTGCTTAAAGATGTATATTTTATTAAAATGATGATTTAATCACACAATATAATCGCGAAGAATGCTCCGGTAAATGGCTAACGCAATCTATCAAGCTTGCAAGCTTTCCAGTAGGTTAAAGTTAGCGTAGGCAAATTTCGTTTGTTCGAGGTAAACCGAAACGAGTATTATGAAGAGATTAGTTTCGCATTGTCGAAAGAAATTGATCACGTAATCGATTAGATGCGATCGTGTTATATATGAAAGGATTGTTTGGTTCGATCGCGTGTGACAAGTTATATTGGTAAATGTTTACAGCCATTATTTTGGAAAATTTTGAATTGCAATATGCAATTGTAACATCAGTGAAGTTTGATTAGTTGCATCGTTGAAAATAAATTTTTCTCTCAAATGGGTGCGAAAATAAATATATATATATATAATTATTTCAGAAAATTTATTCCACTAAATCTATCATTCACTCAAAAAAATGATCTTGCAACCTCAACAAAAATTTTCTAGGTGTAAAAAATTAACTGAAACAGGTAAATTATTAGCAAATACTGTAATATTACATATATTTTTTTTGCACTTCAATTTCAATGACAGAGACAAAATTAGTGTAATTTGGACAGAAAATTTTTCCGTGATGCTTAGCTTTAAGTCCTGTTGTCAAAGACAATTATATTTGTGATTAATATTTGGCAATGGGATCTAAATTTTCTAGAGGTATTGCTAAAATATTGCTGCTATAAATTCTATACGTAACAAACAATATATTCTAATAGATACAAAAAGTAGAAATCTATCTACATTAGCAAAATATTTTTTTGAGTGTTCTTTTTAAAATTTCAAGTAAAGTATCTGCTACTACACGAAACAAAAAAAAAAAAAAAAAACGATAAATTTTAACATAATTTAAAGTTCATAAACTCAACTAAGCCACTAATCTTTTAATGATTTAAAAAGTTTGACGCAATCGAGAACAGATGAACTAAGACGTGAGTGTAAGATTACGTTCGCGTTTACACGATTAATTTAATTAAACGCGGTATCCTAATTGATTACATTCATCGATGAATATTATCGTGATTAAGTGGATTACGTGACGGCATCAATACAATTATTAGTATTTCGAATATACAAACTACCTGTTGACATTGCGAAAATGTATCTTGAAGTGTCTGGAAACTCGATTATTCGCGGTTCTGTCTACTCGTGATATGATAAGCAAACTTTCGCGAGCTAAGCAGATCTGATAACTAAATGTGCGTTTGCAACGCACCACTGGTCGGTACTAGTTGAGTTTTACCGTCGTGTAATTGGCCCATCCTGATTCAATATTTTCAATCGAGATAATTTTTAATGAAGATATTATAACGCGCGTCTATATCGGATAATACAGTTTACATTCAAGACTTTACATTACTTATTGGGTTCAGTCGAGTGTTAATTGAGATAAGTAGTCTTTGAGATAAGTAAATCATGATGGTAAGAAGAAACAAGACGTTTAATGTCAGACATCAATAGATACGCAAAGACGTCAATTAAGACGTTGCAGTAACAGTAAGAATAATTATTTCATAACGCATCAAATAATACGCGAGAAAATAGTGACGCAATTTATATATACATTATTTTTTAAATTTATTATATCGGATGAATCGGATTAAAAGATTAGTGAAATTTAGAGTTTTTATTAGCAGTTAGATAATACGAATAAGTGTTAAAACAGAGAAAAGAGAATGACGTCTTTATATATTTATATTATTGTGCATCGACAACTTATTTTTTTTTAAGATTCAGTTACCACGATATACAGTTATTTCTTATAAAAATGTAATAAACAAAGTGTGTCGTTATTTTTGAAAATATATTACAAAATATATTGAACATTATTGTAAATATGAGAAATTAAGAAATAGATGGGGATTTCATATCCTAAAATAAAGCAGATTTATATTATTTTAAGAAATAAAAGCGCATTTAAACAATTATTATGCATTCACGTTGTTTCAAATCGATTTAATACTTAATCATTTATCGTCTCAAACTTACCGTAATATGTGATTAATACATATCATTCATTGCAATAATTAGTAAATAAAAAAAAAGTACGAAACAGTATAGCCTTTGCGGGGAATGAGTGTGGCGTGATCGAATCAGATATCCGGTTAACTGGACTCGATTTTACTCGCGGGCCAACCACCATTAATTCGATAATTAATTAAATATACGCGGCTTCATAGACCACAAGTGCACGCAGCGATAAACGAACGCATAATGCAATACGCGGTTCTCTATCTATGACAGCGAACACGTGCACCATATAACGAATTTGAAAAGATTAACAATCACTCTATGACGTATAGCATTCTCGCTGGAATGATATATCATCATATATCGCATGTTGCGAGAAAACAAATCACACGGTAACACAGACACACATCTTTGTCAGCCTCGTGTACCATCCCAATTCGATCACGTTAGTGTCAATAATAATTGACGAGTTTAGTGTATTTTTGAACTGCCTTTCCGAATTCATCTGCTGTCAAATTACGTGCATATTTATAGGGAATATATTGACAGTACGTTGAGACATCCGTCATTAATTCTTCTCAATCATCGTATTGTCATGAAATCAGTGCGTGAAAAATTAACACTCCCTCTATATTTTCGGAACAGTCTCAAAAAAAAAAAAAAAAAAAAAAAAAAAAAAAGAATTATAATAAATAATTTTGAAGGTGTATATACACATACACTTGCACGACAAATTTTAAAAATTTATTGTCATAAATAGAGAGGACGTTTAATTGGTTAATGACACACAATTTATTGCACTTAATCTATTTATTATCCAACCATCACCAATTAATCTATTTAACATGGAGTACTTTTTTCATTATATTGAAATAGATAAAATTATCACAGTATAGGTAAAAATAAAAATATTCTCTCTTCGTACCTATATATTTTTAATAGTGGACGTTCTTCTCAGGCAATTTTGCAGAGAAAGTGCCAGAGCCGAGAGTATCGTTGCGTGGTAAATTGAAGCAAAGGGGAAGAAAATAAGAAAACGTGTATACGATAATAGGATTTGTTATTGTTGCCCGAAGAGATTCGTTTCACCGATTCGTTTTCTTGCGTAAGATTGTTTCGATTCCGCACTAACGGGTCGATCTTAGAAGATAGGCACTGTTGTCGGTCTCGTCGCCGAAATTTCACTCCTGCGGAATCTCGAGGGAATTCACCCGATCACGTCAGCCGAGTTTACCGCCCGGTTTATTGGCTCTAAACAGTAACGGAGGCGTTTCTGTGAGCAACACACAGTGAATATCGGTCAGATTTCTCTTGATCTTGAGAAATCACGAGGGCAAACGCACCGATATGCGACGAGAGGCGCGCAGGTTTTTTTCCTCCTCGTCGCGAACTCACAGCGCGGTGTCTCAAGGTGTGCTAGACATTATGGCAATCACTTAAAAAGTTTAAATTAATAACAGTAACGGCAGTAGAGAGCAAAGTATAAACGGAAATAAAGATGGTAGTTGAGAACGATTGAAACAAAATCAGTTTATTAACAATTAGTCGAAATCTATGAATATGTTGTGAATTAGTATAAACTCGAACGTTTCGAGCTCATTAATAATTAAAAAACTAGTGAGTACAATATCGGTCGCAATAAAAAGTCATTACAAGTATGATTGAAAAAATAATAAATAATAAAAAAAATATAAGTAGGACAATAACGGCGTTAATCAGTCTTCTGAGAATAATTTGCAAAGTGTCAAGCCAAGATGATATTCCTAGATATAGTTGTAATTTGAGACTAGTGACTCTAATTCAGTACCAGTTGAATCCTGCAAACGTTATGGATGTTCGTATAGATTAGTTAAGAGTAATCAAAGTCTTTACAGTAGAAATTATAAAATGGTTACTTACGATGTCCAAGTATTCTACACAAGCGTTAGAAAAACCTTGACTTGAGCAAGTGTGCGATTTAGAGGACGATCGGTTACTGTCAAACTAAATAATGAGAGACGTGTTTATATGTATACTGTGTCTTTACCTAAGATATTTTTGGGAGCGTGTTAATTACGTCACGATACGTGTTCGGTAAGTTTTCCGTGTCCGTCTGCAAATTCAAACCGTTCTTTTAATAAAGAGCATTTCGGAGATAAGCTTTTTATTATAGAACGAAACTTGATCAAGAATCTTAACATTCATCCAATCGAAGTCGTGATTATATTCTAGTCTGTGATTCGTGATTACGGAGTTATTAGTGGTATTTCTATTAATATGTCGTTTGTGTTGAGAAACTCTGGTTTTTAGCATTCGAGATGTTCACAATTATTACAGTTAATTTTATATACTTGGTTTTTGAATCCCTCGGAATAATATCTTTATGGACTTTGATGAATTTATTCATTTTATTAAGGCTCGCGAGATGTATTACGGCATTTAATCAAATTTTCTCATTATTTATGTCATGATAAAAGGTATTAAGCAAAACGTACCTTCCTCGCTTGTCAAGCTGGATCTCAGCTGAAAAAGAAAAACATGATTTTGATAATACGAGGCGCCATCGATGGTGATACAAATACAAATAGACATAACGATAAATTGAAAGTGTATTTAATTTCTTGAAATATTTTTACAAACAGGAAGAGCAGCAAAATCAGAGATAAAATTCCACAGATTTGATACGTGCTATCGAGTTTCCGCCCGTGGCACGCATGCGTGCGCGTGAGCTCGTTAGTATGTTAAATTCGTATGGTATATTTGCGTGTACTTGAACTGAATTTCGTTCTCTGATATCAAGCTCTCGAAGAGCAAACGATCAGTTTAACAGTTATACTGTAGATGTTGAAATAATGTAAACGACGATTGCAAACATTTCGCATGTTTGATCGCTCTATTGCACGTAGAGGGAATCTAAATTTATGTACTTAGGCTCGTATAATTCTCAGCTTGCATAATGATATCACAAGCGCATTCTTCGTAATAAATAAATATGGTTTACAAGAAGCAGAAAATCATATTCATAGTTGTAGAAAATATACACACTTGTCGTCTTTTTTAATTTCTCGATTGTATTATTCCTACGTATATATGTGCATAATTACGTCACCATAATTACATCATCTGACACATATATATAACACCCATGAGTATATTTTTGAAGCAGAAAATCAAATTCGTATAGTTGTCTGTAGAAAATATACACACTTGCAGTCTTTTTTAATTTCTCGATTGTGTTATTCGAGTCTAGGTATGTGCATAATTACATCATCTGACATATATAACACCTATGAGTATATTTTTTTTGAGGGAAGAGGCGTTCTTTTTCTTTTACATCAAAGTTTCGCTCTCGGAGTATTACGTACCAGATTTTCCTCGCTGATTGACTGCTTTCTGGACATTCCCATTGTGTCGTTGTCGTAACGTCCGTACACTGTATTATTTGTTACTTGACTTGTAGCTAATAACCTCTCTTGTTACTGTTCTTCACGATAAGTTTACTCTATTGCTTAGGGCGTTAACGATAAAACTGGCAGTCGAAATCGATTTTATCTTAATCTTATTTTATTTTTAATATTTCGAACACAAATATCATTTATAAAATATGTAGTTGTCGGTGGCACTGCTGTACTTACTACATGCTTTTCTTCTTGTCCCCGATAAGATTCTTCTCGTCAATTTGCTCCTGTTTGCGCAGACTGTGATGATCGAAGCACTTTCGGCGCATGATATCGTTAAAGAAGATAATTCAAAGAAGCATAAACACACGAGCATAAGCGATTATGTTTGGTCTTTCATTTAACAAACAAACATTTCTCTCGATTCATTTGCCTCTTTAAACGTTAATTGACTTGTTGTTTTTTTTACTTCAATTACCAGATCCAACTATAAAGACCAAGAAACGTGTATAACTTGGTAGATTAATTTATACGAATTTATATCCGCATAATAATTGCACATTTAACCAAATAATTATCTTTTAATAAATTTCTATTCTAAATTTCGTAAGAAAGTTATGTATTGAATAAATAGAAATAAAAGATGAAAATGTAATTTAAACTGGCGTTAGCTATTGTTTAGTACATTAAAATGCAAAAAAAAAAAGATACGATAACTTATTTTTAATATTTGAAATCATCAGCAACTGTTATTTAAAATGAATTATTTGTATCATTGTGACGTGTTGTAATCTTTTATCACGTTCGTATGTAAGCACAAGCGGTGCCGCCTCAGTTCACCAACAATACGATTTATTTACATCTACTTGTTTGCTGTTTTTATCAGCCGTGATAAACTTCATGACGTCTTCAAGTAAATGTGTAATTTGCCTCGTTCGGAATAAGTATATGCAAGGTTAAAAAATTTCTTTATTCTAGGAGTGTTATTTAATTTGATAAAAATTGCATGTTATTTTAATTTATATTCTTTAATTTTTTTATAATTCTTAACAACGTTTTACAAAAAAATTTAAAAATTTTGTGTAATACTTACCAAATGTAACATATATAATTCATATGTTTATACATATATAAAATTTTAGATTGAATTGGAATTCAATAATTGAGATATTTAATAAGGAAAATAAAATGGACATTTTTACGAGCAATAAAATTTTCATTCAAAAGCAACTGGCTACATGCTTTCTTAAGGATTCACAAATAGAAAAAAATAGGTAGGTACTACAATTCTCTATACAAATAGCCAATAAATACTAACACATTGCATCGTAACAGTGATATAACTGCAGCAATCGAAATTGAAACAATAAAAATTTTCATTGTTGTGCGCAGTGACAGGGCTTTAAAGAGCGGTGTGCAAATGTGTGAAATTTGTTTCTGATCGAGAGGAAAGCCGAACAGAGCTCAACACGTCCGCATACTTACTCTTGTGTTAGTACTCGCGAAAGAGTATGGAAGCTTTATAATGAAAGAGCTGATACGTGACCGCTTCTATAGATTTTGCAGAGCCACTCGAGCTTGAGCCAATAATACGTGCCTGAATATCAAACTCGATATACACATGTGTTCTAACTAGAATACGTTGCTCTAGTTTCATTTCTTTCAAACTTTTTCCTTAGGCTTTCACTTAAACGGAATACAATTCGCGAACAGCTGATGGATATATCTCGTAAAATCTATCTGAAATGCGAATATAATTCATTTCCATTTTCTTAAGTATTTACTTTTTCAATATCAAAATATTGCGAAAAAAGCATAAAGTCTCTATTTAAATCATTGAAAAATTTTTATGCGTGAATGCAAATATTTTACTAAAGTAATTAATTAGTGATTAATTTCACTCTTCCATAAAAAATTTTTAGGATTAATTCATAGAGGAAAATCGAATAGGCATTTTCTCTCTTCTTAAACTAAATTGAAAAAAAAAATTCTAATTATTCAAATTTTTTTTAATTTGCTAGCATTCAACTCGTCGAAAAAATATAAAATAGAAAATTAGAATATTAAAATTGCCTTTGCTGTCTATGTTTCATATTTTTTTTTTTTTTTTTTTTTTTACATTTAAAGCTCCCGATCTTTCCGAGAAACATATTGTTCGACCCTTCGGCACACGTTGAAAATATAGGCTGTTTTTCTCCGTGTTGTTTTGCACGTTCACCCATCGCTTCGAAATGATGGAATCGATCGCAATTCCTCGTAACAGTTTTCTTAACTCACTCGTGTTTCCTCTTGTTTGTCATACGAGACCACGATCAAAAGATTGTTCATTTCTTGGCTAATATCATAAGCCAAATATAATAAAATATAATAAAATAAATAAATATAAAAGTAAAGTGTAATCACATAGTGCGATAACATATTTTGAGCTCATATTCACCCCAGATATTATTTTTACTTTTCTAATTTAACTAATTAGATTTCAAAACTCTCATAATATAATAAATATTAGTAAATTTTATAATTTTGTAATATAAATAATTTAGCTTAATTTAAACTTATTACTAGATAATATTCATGGAGTCAAATTTAGATTTTTTTTAAATTTTATTATTCATCTTTTTAATAAATATAATATTGACAAATTAATCTTCTATTGGATTATATAATGCTCAAACTTCTCGGATCAATTATGAAAATAAACGCGAAAAAAGCACTGTATGTATTTAATACAATAATGTTTTTCGTAAGACATAACTAAAAAAAGTAAGGATTTGGAGTGATAGAAGGGTGTCAAGTGAGAAATGACACGAATGTGGTTAATACGTCTTTTTCTACGTTTCTATTTATTATGAAAATATAATACAAAACATCCTATGTTGTATTACATAGATAACAATGCTCAATTAACGTTTTTTTTTTTTTTTCCTTTTGTCTTGTAACGTTACCATCCAACACTATTAGAAGCATGTCGGGATAGGTAAGGTCTTGTTCTCGTCTCTTCCTCTTTTTTTTTTTTTTATTTATTCTTTTTCCTTCTTCAATTGGAGAAAAGGCCCGATATACAGAGAGATATATAGACGAAACGTTATAGAGCAAGATTATAGAGATCTCGGAACGAAGAAATCAAACTAGTTTTACAAAAAAGAGCGCCCGTTAGAGCACGAGCCAGACGATAAAAGACAGGGTTTACAGAGAGTTGGGGTAAAGAGGGGGGGGAGGGGGAAAGGGAAATGACAGAGGAAGATTGATGAGGAGAGCGGGGGAGGGGAGGGAAAAGGGGGGGCGAGAGAAGGGTGGAGGGTGGAGGGCGGGATGGATCTTTAGGTCTCGTGTCGCGTCTTGTCGATGCACAATTGGAGTTTTGTATTAGCGCTAGTTTACAAATAATACAAATGTATGTAAATATTCGTTATATAATAATAGGTTCTCTCTTAGCGAGAAAGAAGCTTAAAGCTAATTCATCTAGCGTCACTATCATTTTTTTTCACACCGTGCTAATACTACGTGTTCCAGCTGGTACCCATGAACAGCTTGATCAATCGACAAAGATCCTCGATACGTGTTTATATACATCTCGAGCGATTTTATTATAATTAATGCGCACTTAATCGCAACCGTATAAAGATAACAGTTTTCACGATTCATATCCTGCATTTAACGTTAAGGATGTTTAGTACCTTTTTTTAAAAATATAGGATTTGCACAGATTGTTCTGATACATGTTCAGAGACTTATAAAAAAAACCTAGAGTTGATTCACTGAAGCAATCAAAAGTTATAAGGATTTTAATTTGCAATGAATTTACTCGTCGATATTATTATAGATATAATTATTTTGTGGATTTAATTATAAGTAAAAGTATTAATATAATTATAAATATAATTATTTATATAAATAAGTATAAATATAATTATTTCTGTCCTTTTTAGCCCTTAAATTGATACGATGACAGATTTTCTATCTTATAAAAAACCTGTGATCGTGTTGATTAAGATTTAAGAGCTGAAATAGATAAAAATAATAATAGGAATTTATTCAAAATTTGCAAAAGTATAGTTTAAATATAGAGGAAATATTTGATCACATAATTTTGGTCAAGTACTGACTAGTTTAAAAGATATTGAATATAATTTTTTCAATTTTGTCCTATTATCCGAGATGACATATTATTTATTGTGAAAACGTGACAACATAGCATTCAGCTGAGCCTTCTTTTGACATTTTAAATAATCTATCTTTTCATCTGAAGAAACCTCTATATACAAACGTGTAAGCGAGAAGCGACTCGGCCTCATATGTCAATTTGTAATTTGACCAACTTATGAAAAATTACCATGTTGCCACATTTCTTTCTTCTCGGAGAAATGACAAATTATTAAATTTATCAAAGAAATAATTAAAAACCTTCTATATTTTGTCATTATTCACTATTATAATTTTTATTCTGACATTTTAAATTACTCTGTGCGAGTAAATTCTTTTATTTTTATAATTCAAATTTTGTGCTGTAATGTTGAAATCGAGGTACCGTCAATGATAAAAGTTTCTCATTATAATTCAAGAAACACGAAAATTCTCCGAAAAAAAAGCAACAAAAGTTTGAAAATACATTTCTACGCTCTAGCTATGAATAAATAATAAGATTTTATGCAATCTCTATACTAATATAAATATTAAGATATATATGAGAAAAGTATATATTCGTCAATTTCGATTACTTTTGCTCCGATTGTAGATGCTAAACATCCTTAAATCTATTGTTTGCGATCTTCATGCGAGATCAAATACAAGTTAAAATGGAGTATTGGATATACGTTTAACGCTTAATTATAGGATATGAATCGATGATGTTGTTGAGTGTTAAACGAAAATATCTCTCTGACGAAGATCGGATTTACGAGGGAATTTAAATATTGATTCTTCCACATCACGAATAATTTAGAATCTTGATATTTACGTTAGTTGCCACTCTCGATGAGCGAACAACTTTCGCTGAATCGCAGGAACGTGCAATTTAAAGATTTGCTTAGATCCAAGACGTGTTGTAAGTAAGTCGTACATCTTCTTGAAAAGACTAAATAATTTCGAATCTTCCATTATGACGCCTCAGCTCGAGATTAACTTTTATCGAGGATATTATCGATTTACTGTCATTCGTGATAATTAAATTACAACGTTATGAGAGAGAGTTGATGCCGATCGTATATTTAAAATTACAAGGATTTCAAGAATTCTTATTTGTTCTTGTCTGTATTTTTTACAACACTTCATTAAATCTGCAATAACATGAGTCTGATTAAATTGAATTTCATACTATTGTTTACAAAAGAGTCAAAAATGCGCCTCTACCGTGTGCAACGTCGATTAAATTTAATTTAATCGCAATTTGCCGCAATTGCGACATTTAAGAATCGAGTGAGTGATTTATTTAAAGTTTTGCACAGGAGAATTTGACCGAGACAGCGCAAGTTTGCTCTCTGTGTGTGTGTGTGTGTGTGTGTGTGTGTGTGTGTGTGTGTTTTTTCCCCTTTTCTTTCCTCCTTTGATTTTAATAAAAAGGAGCGAAATCCTTGATAAACATAAATAGCGATCCCAGCTGTCACAGGCACCGAGTGAAATACATTAGCAATCTACGGATAACTCTATATCACTACCTCGGAGGCGAAATACAATCGTCTGGAATGTTTATTATCGTCGCTTTCTATGTGCTAAACGCGCCGACGTGTTATTCCCGTCGAAAGTAGTCTCGATCGGTAATAATTAATGCCAGCCAGGCTGGTCGATCTCTAGGCAATTAGTGTCATCTACGTAAATGCTAAGTACAATTAGCACTACGGTCAGAATAAGTTAAGGGCCATACATAATGTCTGTGTATATGTATATGTGTGTCTTTATATATGTATGTATGTGTATCTGATGTATAAATATGTATGTGTGTGTGTGTGTGCGTGTGTGTGTATATCTTTCTGTGCCGAGTATATATGTCACATGCACAGTGTAGACAATATGTGTATGTTTTATCTACGAATTATTATTTTTTTGCATTATCGGTATAATATAATTTACCTTTAGTACCTTTTTTTTTTTTTTTACGCCGTTAATTACGCTCGCTTTAACTCTATATTGCTCTTTGTATTGCTTCGGCGGCAGTATAGCCCTACGTAATCATGCAAGGTATATTTTATTGGTAGTTTTCTCGTTACTAAGTAATATAAGTAATCATAATAGAGTGGGAGAGTAGTGTGATAATAATAATAATCGTAATAATAATAATAATTTCGTTCGCCGTTATCATTGTATATAATGATAACCGTATATATAATGGTCGTAATTCTCAATCCACGATTTTCTGTCGAACGCACTATACAATATATGTATATAGCGGCTAAAGTACACACATTCTCTCGCACGCGCGTACGCGCGATTAATCGTGGTTAACTTGATGACGCTGTTGCATTAATTAATTCAATATATAATTTCATCGATAATATAACCGCGCGCGCGTTAATGTATCTTTATAAATATAGTTAACTTTATGTATTTTGCGTGTGTGTACTGCACTCTTAAGTAAAAACTACAAAATATAGATACCTGTGTGCGGCGCACACACACATACACACACATACGCGCGCACACACACACACACGCGCGCACGCATTCTTTCATTTCACACTAGTGTAAACATTTTCTCTCTCTTTTTTTTTTTTTTCTTTCTTTCTCGTGTGATTTCTTCTTCATTCATTCTTCGCGAAATCAAAAGAACGTCACACCTTTCTTACACGACGCTACTTTTATAATTCTATTTTTTTTTTTTTTTACCTTTAATCTTCGTACTAATTTCATGTACTCCCTCGCTACGTGTTTTTTTTTTTTTTCTTTTTTGTTTAGCATTTACAAGCGTTGCTCAACTCATTCCTGCTTTTATTTTACTTCGTTATTACATGGTTTCGCCTCTCTTTCGTTTTTTTTTTTTTTCACACGTTTCGCTAATACGATCGGCCGTATCGTGTACGTAATAAATAATCGTGATCGGTTACGTCATCGTAGGCTTAAACTATTGCGAATGAAAAATTCGTTGATCTATTTTCCATTCTCTCGTTCTCGCATTCTCTTACACTTTCTCACTCACTTTCTCTCTCTCTCTCTCTCTCTCTCTCTCTCTCTCTCTTTCTTTAATTAATAATTATATTATATATCGGACGCGCGCCTCATCGAGGACGCGCGACCGTCTACGAAGTTATTGCTTTTGAATACCCCGGCTTCCTTGGGAGCATCCAATTGGAACAATATCCTGTAAATATCAGTCGTACTCGGGATGGGAAGGGGCGGAGAGGGATGTAGGATCACTCCGAACGAGACAAATTCTCGTTTTCTTTTTCTCTTTCTTTTTTTCTTTTTTTACTTTTTTTTTTTTTCCTTTTTTTGGTGGGTTTATATACGGACAACTTGCTCTATCACAATACGTACAGTATCAATATCTATATATGCGTTATAGGTAAGGTAAAAGGTTCACCTTTATATCACATACATCCTGAAAGTGTCGCGGCCGTTTTTATTCGCTCATCATCAACGAGGACGATCCCGCTTAGTGGAATATCAGGAATGCAGAATTTTTTTTCTATTACTACAAGTATTGATTGATATTACTAAATATTTATGTGAGCGAAAATGATGTTTCTGAGAGAAGGTGATAAAGGAAAAAAAAAAAAAAAAAAAAAAAAAAAACAACCGTGATGATTTATCGAGCGGAGATGTCACTTTTGTTGAATTAAATCGCACATTAAGCACGTATGTGGCAGGATCGTCCTCGTTTCTCTCTGTAAATTTTTTCGTTCATGCCGTTCGACAAGCAGTAATTATTGGTTTCGCCGTTTTCGTTAACAAAGGGACAATAATAATCGGTAATTGAGAATCGCATTATCGTAGCCATCGATGAGATTTGCCGTTTTATTACATTTAGGGAGCCGCGTTATTGCTTTTGTCTCAACATGTTTGTCTTTCAGTTCCTTCAAACCTGTAATTGACACTGCCCGTACTCTGCATGAAACGCATTAAACACGCTAAACAATAATTTACTGGCGTATAGGCACTTTTTCTGTGTTTCTTCTCCTCTCTCTATCACTCTTTCATTCTCTCTCTCTCTCTCCCTCTCATTTTCTCTCTTTCTCTCTCTGTCTCTCTCTCTCTCTCTCACTCACTCACTCACTCACTCTTATGTCTCCTTTACGTGGAGAACAATCTCACTCTGTAAAATTTGTTGTTTTTATTTTATCGTTGTATCTCCTTCCCCATCCTTATCACTAACAACGATTTAAGATCACGTTTAATTGGATTAACATGGACTCTGAGTTTTCAGCATAATTACAGGAAAAGAGCGTGGAGAAGATGAAAAAGGGAAGAAAAGACTTAGGTTGATAAAGTTACATTGCGATAGGCAGAGAAAAAGTTTCCTGCCCGGTCCCATGCAAATTACAAAACATCCTTCATTTACAAACATTTTGCCGAGTTTATCGCTACGCTTGATGAAAATAATAATAATGATCGATTCTTTTTTTTTTTTTTTATCTGGAATATTGAAATTATCGATTAAGAGAGAAAGAGCGATTTATTAAACGAAATTTCTGTGAAAATGCAGTCAATTGATATCTGCCTAAAACTGGTGGGGCGTTGAATTTGATATATTGAAAAAACTTTAAGGCGGATTAATTCTCTTTGCAAATCCGCTTTGATACGTGTTGCGGAACCGGGCTTTAATGACAGGACACGAATTCTGATCGCGTCTCACGCGCGGTAACTCAATTACAAGCATATTGTAATTCTCTTTGGCGTACACGCATACACACAATTAGACTATCGATTCGGTCGTTTATTTATTCCATCGTTTGATGGTCATTTTCAAAGTAAATTGAAAGGCCGTTCATTATCGATCGTAAATGTATTACCTCGCATACGAGCGCGTATAATTTCAACGACAGATAAATCGTCCTTTTAATTATGCGCTTTCCGGACAACCAACAGCCGTTTATTTATCACACACACACACACACACACACGCATACGTACACAGACACGCACACACACGCACATACGCAACAAAGACACGCGTGTATGTAGCATTAACAGACAAAGTGGATAGCACAGTAAACGACGACAGGTGTAGAAGACATTTCCACGACACGAAGTACGAAAAGTGATCATCTCACAATTTCCAAGGAACCGGCCTTTTATTAACCACCTAACTACACAACATTAACGTCCCGATCAACCCCCCCCGGACACTTTGGAAACCGAGCTCGAATTTCGGCTTTCGCTTTATAAGGCATCCCGAAAGTGCGCGGCGCGTCAATAATATAACGCGCTTTTTTTTTGTTTCGTTAATTAATTAATTAATTAATTTATTTATTTATTTATTTATTTATTTAGTTATTTATTTACTCTTATCCCCTTCGCTTTTCTCTTATATCAGACGGCGCGCGAATCGATCGAGATCGGAAGCTACTTGGAAGCTGGTTCGTTCTCGCTTTCTCGCTCCCTTTGTACTTAATATCACTAGTATAGTCGATAGATTTTATGTCGCTTACTAAGATTTTATTGACTCGGTATTGACTCGTTTTACGTCCTTGAGCGATTTTTTTATTTTTTTTTTTTTTTATTTCCTCTCTTGCCCGTCTCTCGATCTCGATCTCCTCGATCGTATTCGCCACGTTTCTTGTGAAAACAATGAAAGATTCGCACGTTGCGTAATTACACAATAATTCCACGGCGCGCCGTACTTTTGTCGAATTGATTGCTCGATTATATTATAAACTTTATTAAATAATATCCCTTGTCGTATATTACTAGTAAAAGTCAGAAATTTTACCATTTACTTTTTGTAAATTGTAAAACATTTCTCCCCCTTGATTATTTATCTTATCACGTAACATGTAAACATGTGTTAACAATACAAGTTTGAAATTATTATTATTATATATTGTTTCATATATTATTATCAGGGTTTGACATTTTTGCAGATATCCATCTATTTTTCAATATATAATTGCGCAGAAATATTTCTGTTCTGCTCGCGCCGCGCCGTCGAATTAATTGTCAATCAATCATGAATATATGGCGAAAGTAATCCGAGATAGCTGAACATGGAAAATCCGCGCTTGGATTGGCTCAAATATTTGTACATTCGCTTGGACATTACACAATAGTAAAATTATGCTAGATGGAGTATTGCTTTGCCCTGATTCTCGAGATGGCGATCGTTAACGGTCGCTCTCCTACTATGAGATACGAGATGAATCGTTACAAGTTTCTCAATTACTCGCTCGCGCGCATTCTGAATAAATATCAAAAGGGTTAGCCTGCATTTCTCATCGGCATGATTCATCGGGAGGGAAATTGGAAAAAACAGCCGAGACATTATCAAATATTTATTATTATTGACCTGGCACTATACTCGCTATCAACAAGTATAGCCGCGACGCGAGGTATATCTCGTCGCTATTTCCCACTAATTATAATTCCATCGATTTCGTTATTGCTCTTGAGTTGAGACGCGATTCGCTCGGTATGGTATGTGTTTTCCATCGCTTATTAATTTAAAATTCTCGCGATCAATAAAACTCGTCTCGCGCGCGCGCGCGCGCGCGATCTATCCGGATAAAAGTTTTTTTTAACATTCATTGGATGCGCGCTTGTATTGCAAACTTTGCAAAATCGACGTCGTAATTAAAACGATCGAATCGTTCGGGAACTAGGAAAATATATTCTTTACTCTTGTTTTTTTTCGTTTTTTTTCTTTTCACGAAAATAAAGAACTCCGAAAAACTTTCGTAAATACTTCACAGTTTCCGGCTATACAAAACTTGGATCGGCTTAAGCGTCCATTATCTACTTAAAGTTTCTCTCGATACGGAACGTTGGATTTAACGAATACGCTTTCGGTGAGCTTAATCCACCGTAAAAGATGTTTCCATTTTCTACGTGTTTTAACATTTTCCATACGTTCCGTTACAGAAACTTTTATGGCATTTACCGATTAATTGCGTTCCATGTTCGCGTATAACCTTTCCCAGTTTCTGACATTTTTTTTTTTTTTTTTTTTTGATTAATCGATAAACCTTAGACTAGTAAAAAAAATGCTGGATTTAATTCGTTAACTATTATTTTTCTGAACATTTGCATTTTTATCTGAAAATATTGAAATATTAGATTAATTTAAAGTTTTTTGAATCACGGCTCATTTATGTTAATGACTCCAGTAAATGTGATATTACATGTAAAATTCGCGTGCAACTTCGATATTCGATATTCAATCTTCGACATAATAAGGATATTCTATTTATTCTTTATTGAATATTAACTACATGTCTGCAATATAGCTGCAATCTTTCTTAATGTCATATATCATGATACTTTGAATGTCGATACATTACACAACATTGTATAATATACAATACCTTTCCAATCGCGCCATTCCAGATTCTTAATACTCCGATGCTCTGATTTTTATTATTCTAGCAAATAAAATCAGATATAAATAAGTAATGTAAAGAGAGAGAGACTAAAATTTATCTGATTAAATATTAAAAATTCGTTTAAAAAAGAAATAAATTTTTCCAGTATGACTTGCCAGATCATTTATACAATTTTTTCGAATGATTATGGTATAAATGGACATTTGTCCTGCGGAATGATATAAAAAGAAAGCTCTCAGTGAAAAATTCATTAGAAGCGCATCGTTACATTTTACATGCACGCTACTTGAATTATCGTGTAAGTAATAGTAATTGTGCTCACGATCAATGAACGAAACTTGGAAAGGTTTAGGCGAGCAAAAGTTTGTTTTGACATTTACGGCACGTTTACCGAAGAATAAAACGAAGCAAGTATGTAGAAACGGACGCCGCGCCGGCCGCTTGATCATATAAATATATACGATGTGTGTCGTATCTATTGAAGAAAAAGTGAATTTGATTGAGACTTTCACGCCGATATTTATCGAATATTGGCCCGACTGGGGACCCAGCTCTCGCCAGTATAACATTATTTATAATATTTTACTTCATCCTGCTGCGCTTATACAATATGCTTTAAGAGTGCTGCTTTCGTTTAAATACTTTTTTTTTTTTTTTATATCCGCTACGTGTTCTAGTACTCGTGACATTGTTGTGTGTAACGCTTATATATATATATATAGATATATATATATATATATTTATATATTTATATACATATTCTTTATGGTAAGAAAGAAAACGTGGGACGCGAGAGACTAAAACCGATGCTAATAGTAACGATATTAATATAACGATATTATTTTATAGTCGAGAAGAGTTGTCTTAATATATGTATGTATGTACGTGTACACGTGTATGTATGTATGTAAGTATGCAATTGCATCAGGTGTGTTTATGTGTTTCGTAATATATATATGCATACATACATACATGTACATATATATATATATATATATGTGTATATAAATATGTACATATATATGTATGTATGTATGTTTACGTAATATATTTACTAGTATATATATATATATATATATATATATATATATATATATATATATATATATAATGCATCGCGCGCGTCGTGAAACGCTTTTTCGTAGTAAAGCTCCATGTGCAATATATGTATAATTGTTTCTCGTTTTGTATTCCTTTTGTACACAGAAGTGATTAATTATTATCGCGCTTCTCGACTTTCGATTTTTCCCGGCGCTTCGCACCCGCTTCACTTTCACTGCCCGCGTGAAAAAAAAAAGAAAAAAAAAATCAAATCTTCTCTTTTAATATTTTTCCGCTCTCCCGCGCTGTGTAACCGGAAATGTCATAACAAGGATATAATCAGCGGAGAAGCTTGCGCAATCGTGGATATTCCATTCCGGCATGTAATTATTAATTTTATATATATATATATATATATAAAATTATATACACGAGACTTAACGATTTGCTGCCGTATATAATCGACGCATCTAATCCGGTACAGTTTCTCCTTGTGTACTTTTAACGAAAGACATGTCGCTTCTGTCGGTCGGCGATAATTCATCCGGGAGTTATTTCCGCAAAAATGTATTTGCACGCGCGTCGGACATTAATCGACGAATTGCTGAATAATAAAAAGGGTAAAAATTGATTTTCACCTCACCCTTTTTCACACTTCAGCGATTCTGAAAAGCTGAATTCGTAAAAATAACAAAATTTAATTTTCACCGCAACACGGTTCTTACGATTTTTCTTTCAGCCATTTCCAAATATGGTTTGACAATTTGACATAAAGTGTCTAGCAGAAGCTTCTCATTTTCTAAGATGATTTTTTTGGGGGAGAGTGTGGGGGCGGGGAGGAAGAGGGGGGAATCGATAAGAATGACACGTTTATTGACTCGTTTTTGAACTCGATCACGTAAAGGAGTCCGGT
Organism: Anoplolepis gracilipes; assembly: GCF_047496725.1. Classification (NCBI taxonomy): domain Eukaryota; kingdom Metazoa; phylum Arthropoda; class Insecta; order Hymenoptera; family Formicidae; genus Anoplolepis; species Anoplolepis gracilipes. The sequence goes on along the minus strand of NC_132977.1, from coordinate 11,692,921 downwards.
ATATTTGGTGTGTATTTAACGTTATATAACTAGGTTTTGAACACATCGATCTCTAAGTGTCGTGCTGTTTAAGCGCATCTTATTATTGGAGAAGGATCTAAGATACTTCCGGGATCTTTCTTAAAACTCGATATACAACGCGAAACTGATACCACATCTGTTTAAGAAATGCTTACGACACTTTGATAGTATCAGATTATCGCTAATGCTGAGTATTTTTGTCAGATAATTATTATTGCTTTGAAACAGAAAATATAAAGACCCGCATAAACTTTAATTCTTGAATATTCAATATTCAATTTTTTCTTTTAATAATATTTATTACGTATAATATGTCTGAAAATGCTACGTGTAGTAGTTAATTATTCTACGCATTAATTTTTACATTATATCGATTTTCATTAATTCCATTTAGTTGCAGATTTTTTTATTATCACAAATGATATATACCGCAAAGTATAGTAATATAGCATTTTGATACCGTATTAATGTAAGCATCCCTATCACGGGTTATAAATTGGACCTCGATGTTAGCATATTTTGCTAAAATCATCAGATCTGTTCATTCATCCCTCGTTATTCAATCCTGTCCGATCATATGCAATCTTGTGAAATGTCAGCGTAAATAATAATCACATTATAGCGGCCCTGATAGATGATAGTGATATTGCGATGTAAATTATATAACATGTATTAATGCTTTAATATATTCCAACGCGGCAGCAATCTTTGCAAATAATCGTAAAGAGATTAACAACACATCAGACAGCTTATCCTACGTTTTTGTTACGTTATAAAACATAATTAAATTATAATTAATGATTTAGTGGGATTAAATCATTCTATATAATACTTGCTGTATACTCCTGTATATTTGAAGTAAAAAAAAAAAAAAAAAAAAAAATCGAGGAAAATTTGTGAAATACGAATCCAACAAGCTCTTATCCAACTTGACTTTGCGTACTTTAGTCGTAGTTTGGTCACCGTAACTATAATATTTGTGCTATTTGTGTATGAAATATTTGATTTCTCCTTCAAGGAGCTCGATCACATCGGATCTCGTTTGGATTACGATTACCCTTTTCGACATGCAAATTTCTCACATGCTGCTTAGTAGTCTACCAGTTTAAAAAGTCAATTTCATTAATAACCTCCGGTGTAGACAGTTTTTTTCTTTTTTTTTTCAATCATAAATCATGTGATACCACGAAACGAGTTTCATTTAATTAAGCGATTAGCGCCGGCACACCTGACACATTTCTTTTATAATTAGATTTCGTCTTTTCACGCCGGCAAACCGTCTAATTAGACACGTTTGCGTTCTCGGTCGATTTATGGCGTAAATCGCAAAAACTGCAGGATAGCACGTGATAATTTCGGGCGCTCGAGATCATTTCTTACACTACCTCTCCGTTTCCGTTTTCTTCCTTCATCATTTTCACCCTTCTCACTTATGCCTAAAGCAATTAGCAAACGTTTAAAAAATTGTCAAGGCTCTCGCTGGAAGGAATTACGAAATGCATGGCGCATCGTTTATCTGGTCTGTGTCTAACACAGCTTATCTTACATATCCGAGAAGAGAATGTTGTCGCGTCGCGCGCGCCGAGAGAGAAATTCAAAGTCCGCGCAAGAATTTTCGTTCTCGCGCTCCGTGAAAATGTTGGCGCCTTTGACGACTTTCCCATCCACGTGTTATCCGAATGAATATAATCACGAGGACTCTTGCGGCGATACGAGCTGCACAGCATACGAAAGTATCGATTCACTATAGTATATTGACTCGCGCGAGAATCATGTGATTCGAGTCGCTGACAGCTGAATTGTATTCACGCGTTATTAGCGCCTATCTCCCGCCAAACAGCCGAGTATTATGTGTCACGTGTCTACGGAAAATTACGCCAGCCGTCGCTGTCAATTAGAGCGGATTGTAATAGTAGGACACGTGTATATATATATATATATATATATATATATATATATCGGCGTATCGATCAGCGAGGGTGCAATTGCAACGCGAATGCAACGGGCGAATCGAATCGAATCGAATCGAATGGTTTGCGCGAATTCGAAGCGCGCATTCTTCTTTTCGGATTAAAAATCCGGCTTCACCGACGTATTTAGCGCACCTCTGGAAGGATAATAACGTCCACTTTTTTCCGCTCCATTTTTTTTTTTCGCCAGGGACGCGAATTTTTCATTATATAATCCGATTTGCCCTCGCATTCGGTCGCTATTACCCGATATAGGCGTGATCCGTCACGTGCGATTTTGCAGCTTTGGAAAATTCTAATTCGATATCTGCGTGTTTTTTTTTTTTTTTTTTTTTTTTTTTTTTTCTCTTTTATTTCGTGCGCGTGAAAACGCGCGGTTTTACAACACGGGGCGATAAAAGGAATTTGAACGGCGTTTGCGAATTAAAAAGGAAATAACGGCGCGGGCGGAAATCACAATTAAATAAAAAATAAATTGAAATATAAAACGACGGTCAAGCGTGCGCGACGCGGTCGGATATTGCAATTAAATCAAAGATAAATTGGAGCGAAATGACGGTCGACCTGTATATATGTGCGAGCTAAATTAAAGTTAAATCAAAGGTAGATTAAAACAAAATGACACGGGCGCGAATTCGCCCTGTGTGCAAGTGAATTAAAAACAATGTTGGGTTTTACAGGCCGACAGCCAGATTCGTTTTAATTCACATTACGGCAAAATTAAACGGCGGTTTGATATCAGTTTGATAAAAAATACGACAGCCTTCATCCATCAGAGACACACGTAATTAAACAAAACGACAGATCGAGACGTGCCAAAGTGAACGAACGGCAAACACGCAACCATTTTCACGGTGAGCTTGTTAATCGGAGCGTACGATTGTATGATTCAACCGAAATTTTCCCAATCTGACCTTAAAATGATAAAATGAAGATGAAAGAGCAAGATAGAACACTTGAAATAGGAGGATAGAAGAGAACTACTTTTTTTAGTAGTCTCTGAGGAGAGGATTACTGGTACATGTATTATGTATGTGTCTTTGTATGTGTATGTGTGTATATGCGTACGCGTCGTTACGCGTACATGCGTAGAGGAATCATCCCCGTTGACCGCGCAAAAGTACCCGCTCACGCGCACCTCACAATCTCGTGTGTTATAGCAAAAAGTTATCGTAGGTCACGAAAAGTATGCATTTCGACGATGATTCTGACATCGACTTGTTGTCAAACACGCCACGTGAGAGGGGCTTTCCTTATAGGAGCCGAGTTTCCAAGATGGAAGCGGGAAAAGTACGAAAGAGGAGAGGATTCAAGTTCCGATCGCGGGAAAAGCTTTCTACTCATTTTATTTCTCTCCGAGCTTATTACTTTGGTAACGATGCCCTAATTATTAAAGACGATATCAGGCGATTAGATTAATTACTACGTGGACTGCTAATACGTGTCTGTTATCGTTACGTTTTATTTAAATGTACATTTTATAATGCGTAATTTATATATGTATACTATAATAGTATTATATAACTTTAGGTGGTCTCTCGTGTTACGCAACGCCTTACGCGATTTTCATGCATTTTATTATTCATATCACATCGTGACGATAGCGATAAGAATATTTTGAGCTTTTACGCGCGACGTTTCGCCGTTGACGAATAAATCTGATTAATGAAATGACGAAACTTTAGGCAAGTAAAATTTAATAATCTAATATTATTATATATTAATATATTCGTATAATATTATATTATATTATAAATTAATATATAGTATTAAATATAAAAAGATATTTTTTTATATATTCATATATATATAATACAACGTCCATAATAACGAGAATGAAAAAAATTGAATTTGGGAGTCTTGAAAATTGTCGAAAATTATGGAAAATTATTTGATTTCGGCTAAAATGAAAGAATATTATATATTCGCGCTTGTTAAGAGGAGGCAGCTCTTCCCACGATCAATCGCGTATATGTCTCGATATATAGTTATAATATAGCAGTATAGAAGAGAGCTTACGTTTTATCTATAATCCTGTGATTAAGGAGTGCAAGAGTAAGAGATTGGGATTATGTACATATACAACATCGGCTACGAGAGACGCAATTTATTTTCCTCTTCTACGCCCGATATTGCGCTAAATATATTCGCTTCTCTCTCTCTCTCTCTCTCTCGTTATCAATAAATATACCGTCCAATTTAATGCGGTTTATCTATAGTCTGTTGTTTTGTACACACTTCTTTGAGCACCTCTAAGTAACATCAATTTTTACGATAACATGGTTGAGCTTGAACCGAGACGGTTTCTCGACTCTAAACGCTATCGGCGAGGCTCGAGAAATTCGCTATAGGAGTAGCCGCCCTGTTGTTGGCATTTATAAGGCAATGACATGTATTCGTTAAAAGGAAAAATACGCAAAGGGCGATTCTTTTGGAGCGTTACATCTTTCGAAAGGTGTGAGATAGTTTGAGATGATAGAGGGTATTCGGTACTCTAACTTACAATTAGTAAGTCTACATCATTTTTCACGTTTAAAGATCATGTAGATATAGAAATATAATAACGTTGCAAATTGTATTGCCGAATTAATATCTATACCGTGTACAGAATTTAGCGACGACGAAAGAAGGATTTTATGATTGGAAAATTTTTTCTTTCCATTTGTTTTTTTTTTTTTTTTTTTTTTAATATAAATTATAAATTTAAATTATGAAGCGTTCATTACACATCGCGTTGTGTTGTTTGAAAAGGGTGAAGGGGAGAAAGATATTTGTAATTTTAATAAATTCTTTAATTATTCTCTCCTCTCTCTCTCTCTCTTTCTACAAATTTCACATTTCTATAGTCGTTATATGTATATAATCGCTATCCTTAAAATGGGTTAAAAAAATAAATCGTCGGGAATAATTTTTCCCGGCAGCGGGCGTGACTCTGCTTCCTTTATCGAGTAACAATCATTCGTGTAACGAGGAAAGAAATTGACTAGATGACTGTCTAACGAACCGGCGCAATTCCCACAACGAACCCTCGCCCGTCCGCTAATCGTGACTATAGTCACCGACTTGCTCTTTTCTAATCGGCGTTTCACGGCTTGTTAAATTTCTACGTGCGAATCGTGCGAAAACAAGTGGATATGCTCCCTTTCGATCGTAACTGCCTTTTAAAGCTCTCCGGTTTCTTTTTTTCATAATGGCATTTAAGTCAAGTGACGAGCACTTTGTCTCTATACACGCTCGAGTTATAAATTATTCCTATATACAGGGTGCCCCACGACCGGCGGTTTAATTTATTTCAAATTGTTGGAATTCAAATATTAATTAGATATATCGATCTGTAGAGTTAGCTAAATACAAAACTAGACGCAACAATTTTTGTAACTGAAAAAAAATATTGTTATATCTGTATTATATATATTGCGGGATTCTTTATGTCAATAATTATTAATTTTAAATAACATTGATAAAAAAAAAAAAAAAGAACGATAGATTTAAAGTAGGTTACAGTGAAAAGTATCTGTAGAATAAAATAAGATAGCCACTTTTAGATATTACTTGAGTGAGCTGTCTCATTTTTCTTTCTTTTTTTTTTTTTTTTTTAGTAAAGCTTTAAGAATTGCTTCAAGGTTTGCCTCTACCTCCAGCGAGGGGACGTGTTTATATGTATTATAATATATATATATTTATATAAATGTTTGCTATATGCATATATATATTACCACGATTCGGAAGTTTAAGTGTATTGACTAGCAACTATACACGCGAGACACTACCTTAAGTAAAGTAGCTTTATCGCACGGAATGTTGGCGTTTTCCACTTACAAATCAGAATGGAAATTGCACATGTTTTAGCTTTTTATGCTTGTAACATATGGATATCGATCGTTGTATCGAATCGTTGTACTAGCATAATAATAATAATGCTAAGGTAATAAATAATATATATATATATATATATATATATATCATAAATAATAATAATAAAATAATAATAATGATAATATTAATATCAATAATACATAAAATGCGTGACAGTTTGTCAAGATATTATACTAAGAGCATTACAACAAAATGGTTCGAATCACAAATCTGAGATAATGCAAAATATTTAAGAACTGGTAACTTTTTGCACATCTCTACGAAATTATTGTATATTTTTTGCACGTCAATATAATCTTTGACATTTCAATATCTTGACACAACCTGTCATGATAATAAATAATTTACGCTTGCATCGAGTAAGAATAATTCTAATGACTATGTTGAAAAGAAAACAATACTTTCGATGTACATACAAGAAAATAAGCGCAAAATGAAGAGTAAATAAAAATGAAACAACGATTGGCGCGCATTTATTGCGAATTTTCGTTGTGTGCGCTACGCGAATAAGTTATTATTGCTTAATCGTTTATTGCTCTCTAAAGCCGCATATTATTTATATGTATATACGCATTAGTTAGCAGCGTGGCGCGTATTTATCAATGGCTAGTGCCGCGCGAGGTAAAATTAAATAAAAGGAAAAAAGAAAAAAAAAAAAAAAGAAAAGAAAAATCGGACAAAGCTTCGTTGCGCGTTAAGCATGGCTGGTCGATCCTAAGAATCGAACGAGCTACGCGAAAAATATTGCTCATTCTGTTCTCCTGGCGACTTTCTTTGGCGGCGAGGTTCTCTCTACTGTACATGCGAAATATTTTATCGCGTCTTTTTTGCGACATAATCAATAGTAAAAAAAAAAAAAAAAAAAAAAGAATCGGGCGGATCGCCCGCATGCTCGTCGGCCGTTATATAATTGATTTATTGTTTAGTTATTATTTCTTTTAAAGAGCTGTGGGCGCGACTTTAAAGCGCGGATCCACACCCCCATCGATCGCGCGTTTATCACGTTCTCTTTTTTTTCTCCTTTTTTTGGACGAAAATTATTTTATATTCGTAATTAAATATTCTGCCGCGATTCACTTTAATCAATTCATTTTAAAACGTAGAAAAATTAATTAGTTACGTTATTGAGAAATTAATAATTATTATTTTATATAGCTATATATATTTATATAGCTGATTATATGAAGCGATATAAACAAATTTATTCTGATCACATAACTCGATACATTGATCTGCATCTAATGTGCTGTATATTCATCAGTAGACGTGATTAATGGTTTTTTCGTGATTAAATATTGAATGTGACACAATTTACGCAGAACGCATCGCGTGGAATTAATTAATTTTATCTGAATATTGTGATTTAATGTCAATAAAAGAAATTCATTATTATTATAAGCAACGCAAATACAGGAATATAGGAATTTATAATAAAATTAAATATATTAATGGAATATATTTTCTCTCTCTCTCTCTCTCTCTCTCCCTCTCTCTCTATCTCTCTCGACATAAGGAATAATGATCTTACAAAACGTTAACTATTTTAATGCTAATCCGACTCCAAGATTTTCACTCAAAATTGATTAACGAGAAAAACGGGGGGTGCGGATCGGGCGATCATTCTCCATCATGCGTATAAGCATATTATCGGCTTCTTGCTCGAAACTTGGTTAAACTTTGATGTTTGCCTCTATATGTATAATTATATAATTCGTTGTGTCGAAACATTGCTTTGACCGTACTTGTCGCGTCATATTTATTTATTTATTTATTTTTTTTCTTATATTGCCTCTATAAAATATGTGTTGTATAACAATGTGTTACACGCGTCTATTACTCGAATTTGCTCTAAGTACGTGTGTACGTCGTTGTGAGGATCCGTTTTTATAACGCGATACCCCGCACGCGTGTTCGCGTCCGCGTGGTCGGATCGATCGCGAGAAAACGACGTATATATATATATATATATATATATATATATATATATATATATATATTCTCTGCGAGATATATATATATATGTATATGTATAGACGTATGTATATTTCCGCGCCAGTCGCGCGTGATTTTTCCGTCGTTTCGACATCTCGCGACATGGTCGCTCTTTGCTTCGTAGCTGGAACGCGCGCGTCGTAAATTGCATAATCCTTCGAGCTACGCAGGTGTAGACACGACTTTGAGTCGATGTATATAAAAAAAAAAAAAAAAAAAGAGAGACGAAAAAAAGGGGATGCTACAAAGCATAAAGTTTAATGCGTACCCTCAGAGAGAATCTCCAAAGACACTCTGTCCGACCCTTATCTTCACGTGTCAGTCGAAGGTGACGTGTCTAGAGCTCCGAGTGTAGTTGCTGTACGGTTATTGTGTTTATCGATTAACCATAACTTTGATCGTTCTATCCAAATGGATTAAACTCGAGGAAATTTTTAAAGGAGCGCATCCACCGAACGACCATTAACTCTTTCTCTACTTGTATAGTAGCTTCGACATAACTTTAAACAGCCGTGATTTTAACATCGCGTCGTATTATAATTATATTATAATTATTTAAATGGTATATAGTTAATACTCGTGAAAATGTTCGTGCTCGGACCTCGAAATAACAGCTGTTTAAAGTTGCTAATATTTCAAGATACTAACAGACAGCGGAGACGAGTTAATTTTTTAATCGATCCAGTGATTTTTGTAAACCGCTGGGAAATATATGCGCTTTTATTTCGAAAAAGGCTCTAATTTATCTCTCTTGGTTTTTGTAGAATAAAATCAGCGAATTCATGCTACGAGCAAGTCGTCGATCCCACCTGCGGCGTCTCGGTGTCGCGACGATCCTGCAGCCTCGATCGTTGATCACGAGGCTGCGTCGCGATCCAGATTCGAGCGCGCGAATCGCGATTTACGGATCCTACAAATCTCTTACGATTTATTCTCTCCGTTTCTTTTCCTTTTTTTTTCTTTTAATTTAGGCAGCTAAGTATTAATAAATAATGTCTTCGTAACGAGCCCGCGGACTATCGTACGCGCTAGTAAATATATATATATATATATATATATATTTATATATATATATATACTATAATATATATATAATAATATAATATCATAATGTAATAGGTATATAATCGACTAGAGTGACTAGACTCTGCAGTGTGGACGTCATCGTTCGACGTGTTTTTTCTTCTTTTACGACTTAATATTACTGGACGTTTTTATTAATGTTAGACATTATTAATAAACTCACGCTCTCCCTCTCTCTTGCTTCCTTTCGTTCCTTCTAACACTCTACTCATCCTTTCTTTTCCAGTCTCTCTCTCTCTCTCTCTCTCTCTCTCTCTCTCTCTCTCTCTCTCTCTCTCTCTTTCTTTTTCTAATTCTCTCATTTTTGTCTCTACTGGCACTTTTCTACTTAAAATCTACGGCAAACCTTATATCTCCTCCCTTGCTCTTCGCATCCTTGTGTCTCCTCGCGATCAAGCGGCGATCACGGGGCACCGCTAGCTCTCTCTCGATTCCTCGATCCTCGTGGTGGCGTGGTTGTTCCCCTTCTCGAAGCGCTGCTACAAGCCTCGATTGGTGTTCTGCTGATGCTGCGCGGCACCGTTACCGGCATGCTGCTGTTGCTGCATCTCCTCGTCGCGCAGACACGCCGACTCGAGATGCTTGTTGAGATAGGACTTGAGGGCGAAGGTCTTGTGGCACCTCGAGCACTCGTAATTTTTGTCAGCCGAGTGGGTCTGCATGTGCGCCCGCAGATTCGAGCGATCGGCGAACGCCTTGCCGCAGTGGGCGCATCCGTAGGGCTTCTCGCCGGTGTGGCTGCGCAGATGACCCTGCAGCAGCCAGGGCCGCGAGAACATCTTGCCGCATACGCCGCAGCTGTGAGCGAGCTTGTGCGTGAGCACGTGCATCGCCAGGGCGGGCATGCTGACGTAAGCCTTGCCGCAGTGGATGCACTTCTTGGCCGACTGCGAGTCGAGGCTGCGGTGCGTCTGCTTGTGCCGCGACAGGTTGGACGACGTGGCGTACTGCTTGCCGCACTCGGTACACGTGAACTTGGGCCTGTCCGGCTGGGCCTGTCCGGCCTCCTTGTCAGGCACGGCGGCGCCGTTACCGCCACCGCCGTTGCCGCCACCCCCGCGACGTTTCGACCGACCGTCGGACACGAAGAAGGCCTCGTAGGTGTAGGCGACGGTTTTGTTGCTGCTGGTGGTGGTGCTGTTGGACAAGAAACCGTCATTGTTACATCATAACGATTGCGCAAAAGACGGTAGACTAATTTTCTGGGGGAAAAAAAAAAAAAATAACTCGTAAGAAATCCTAGACTCACTTGTCCCTGCCGACGTTGCAGTTTCCGCCAGGGGCCTCCGCGGTTGCCGGCGACTGTGGCTGCGGTGGCGTCTGCTCCTGTTGCGGTTGGCGCAGCTGGGTCGTCTGCGAACTGGGCACTGGCACCAGCACGGAGACCGGTATAGGCTGCTGTGTGCTGCCGGCCGTCGGTGCCGGTTGCAGCTGCTGCTGCTGCTGTTGCTGCTGCTGCTGCTGCTGCTGCTGCTGCTGCTGCTGCTGCTGCTGCTGCTGCTGCTGCGCAGTCGCGGTCGCGTTCGGCGCGACGACGGCGACGGCGGCGGGCGGCGGCGGCAGCGGCGGCGGCGGCGGCGGCGGCGGTGGCGGCGGCGGTGACAGGGTGTGAATAAAAACGGAATGCGTGGGCGCGGCGGGCGACGCGCTGAGATCCAGGATGGCCTGCGCGGCCGACAGGTCCTCCTCGGCGGACGTGCGTATCTCCGAGATGGGTTGCAGGCTGTAAGGACGGTAAATGTCCTTCTTCTTGGGCGGTAAGGATAGCGCGGTACCGGTGCTGGTGAAGGACATGGAGAGGCTCTTGCGCGGCGGCAGGCACATGGACGCGACGGACGGCGACGACGTCGGGCTCGTGGTTTGATGCGACGACGCTTGGTGCAAGCTCGGCCCGGTTAGTACCGGCACCTGCAGTTCCTGCTGCGCAGCCGGGGGTGGCGGCGACGGTGCTACCGGACGTGCCAGTTCCGCCGCTGAGCGTAGCGTCGCGTACTTGGGCGGCTCCTCGTGGTTGATCCATGCCTCGTGCGTGTAGCCTAGAAAAGGGTAGCGAGTAGATTAATTCACAGAGATAGGCTTTATCGTAGCTTTATTTGATTAGGCTGTGCTCTTGAGGGCTCTTATCTTCCATTTGTTTAAAGCCAAAAGTTATTACTTTACTCGTATATACGAGATAGGAATCGTAAAAGGACTCTACTTGTCTTTGCTCATCGCCATCATTTATTTCACGTCTCTCGCAATCAAAGGAATTGAGCAGTTTTTCGTTATATATTTTCTACTGCCCTCTGCCTAATTTTATTAAATTTACTTATTTAAACATTTCTATTTCGTTCATATTCATTCACGTGGATAAAGGTATCGAAATGTCCCTAATGGAAATGGATGCAACGACTGCTATTTAATTTACAATAATCGCTCGAAAGTTTCTTCTCAAATGAAAAACACCCCCTCGCGTAATACGATGGCGGAAGGGTGCACGCACTTTGTAACATCTCATTCGTCGTCTCCCGGCGCGGCCAGGCGGTATGAATATTTGAATTCGTGAATCACTCACGAGTTGCGTGGCGTTTCATTTCCTGCGCGCCAGCTGTTTCCACCGTATATACGGTCATTAACGGGGGTATAAAAGGGGGATGGAGAGAAAAAGTCGGTTGTGTGTGCAACAAGGGAGAGACGGTGCTGGCGGTGCGACGCGGGCACGTGAACGCGGGGGGTGTATAATAACGCGATGTTGTATCTGTTGCGCTCGCTGTTGCGCAGGGGCGGTTCCAGGGGATGCGGGGACGAGGGGGGGGGGGAGGGTGAGGAAAAGAGAGCGGTGAAGAGCGAAATTCACGCCGCTGCTGCGTTGCTGGGAAGGATCGCGAAAGATTCATGCGATATGTGCGCAAACAGCGCAGCTCGTGCTTATGACAGCTATTCTTCGGGATGCCCTCATTTTCAGCATCATTATATATATATACGTGCGAGTAACATGTATTATTAAATTCTATTACAATTAAAAGCCATCTTGCTTGCCGAAAATTATTCCATTTTCTGGACGTGCAATTTTTTGCCGCGCAAAGAGCAAATTTATTTAAGTAACAATATTAAGAAATTAATATTTTAATAGGTCCCTGTTAATGATTTCACTTTAGATAATTGTGTCTGGATAATTTTAATTCAATAATGCAAATTGTCACGTATTAGAGATCGATGAGAATTCTAATAATTTGATATTTATGACAATTTGTGCTAGAATTTAATAAATATCTAGCATAATAAAAATTTACAGCAAGTTATTGTATCGTATTATATATTTGTGTATTTTTGTATTAATTTTTTGAACAAGTAGAGCAGAGCGAAAATCGATAAATAATACAGCGTAAAAAATTATTGCAACAAAATGATTGTAACACCATATTATCTCCATGAATTTATAATAATTTATGATAAGACTCGTATATCTCAAAGATTTAGAAATCTCGTAAATGAAAGTCTTAGCTAAATTTGCGTCTGCCGCAACTTTAAATCGCTTGCTTGCAAATCGAATGTTATGTTACCTTGTTATTAGTTATTGATGCCGCCTAAATCCCGTTTGTGTTTCTTTTATTGCTCCTGACAATGTAGACAAAGCACGCAACGAACGACTTTCGCCGTGAAATCGATACGCGTGCCGTCCAGTTGGTTACGTAATGCGAAAGTCTATGTCGTAAGCAGAACACGCTGTATTATGTAGCGAGTAATTAGCGTTTCTATTTTTGATTTAAACAACAATTTGTATCGAATCAGTTGTGGTAAAAAGGACATAATTCAATTTTTCGGTGATTATCCCAAGTAAATTTGATTATTTTTTGACAGAGAAGAACGTTATTTTTAAAAACTTTTTATATTAGTAACTAAAGATATTTGATTTGTACCCATGTCTCTGATTATATCTGCATTATGAAGCTAAAAGTATAAATGGTAACTAATAACAAGTTTTTATCAAATATTTCACAATCAAGAATTGTGAAAGTGTTTTTTTTCTTTTTCTTTTTTATCGTTGAAAAAAATTCCTTTTTACATATCTATTGCCTTAGCAGCATTAATTAATTATTATATTTTTAAATTAATCATTTATATTTTACTAATATAACGTTTGATAATATTTGATAAACAAAACGATACTCTTTGTTGAAAACTTTAATATCATTTTTTATCAAAAATTAATTCGATACCTTTTGACATGTAAAGATTAATATCGAATATCTTATAATTAATGATTATATTTTTTTTTCCCCCCTCTTTAAATTCAAATCTATGAAAAATTCGCAAAGAGAAGCAAGATTATTGTAGCTGAAACATAAATGACAAAAATACTTTTGAAATCGTTTTAAATCGGCGGTAGTTGAAAAACTTTGATTCGTGTCCTGACTTTCAAGAATTGCTCAAGTTTTTGACAAGGCGTACCGTCACGTGCGTTAAACGTGTTTCTTACTAAACAGCCTATTTCAACCCGACGTTACTTTTCCCCTAGATACACGAGGGTCCTACCGGGGGCGGGGGCGGGGGAGGGGGGAGGCGAATAAATCAGAAAAGTGTGTTGCTCGCGTGCGATCGATCAGCTGGCGCGTATATATTATTGGCTGAAATAAAGGGAAGTCAACACGGAGGTAAAGGAGAATGGCCATGTCTGCAAGTGCATTTCATCAACGGGCAAAAGGAACGCAGCAGTTGTGGGGCGAGAAGGGTGGAGGGGTTGCAAGAGGATCGTATAGGACGGAGGGGGGAATCAATAACAGCGAATGAACGCTCCCACGCGCTCCCACGAGTCCGTTGATTCTAGGCTCTTTTAAAGACCGATAAAAATCTCCGTTGCGATTAACGTTAACGTCCAGTTTCTTCCTTCGTTTCGTCCCTTTTTTTTTTTTTTTTTTTTTTTTTTTTTTTTTGTCTGTCAAAGATTGTAGAATAATGGAAACGCGGAAGCGATTTTGAAAAAGTCGTAGAAACTAATGCGCCATATTTCTGTGATGCATTAATTAATTTACATACTTGGTCGCACGCAATTTATCGCAGAATGCATAAATGGATATAAAACAGATACCTAGTCTCTATAAAAGACGAATAACAAAGATAATGTGACTCATAAGGTTTCATTCTAATATCTTTTATTACCCCGTATCATTGTATTTATGATATTTATCCATGCGGTATAATTTGATTTAAATAATACTTGTTTAAGATTTCTCTCGAAATTAATGAAAAAGTACACGTACGAAGAGAACTGTACCGACAGAGATTCACTATTTGTGCGTAATGATGTTATATTGGTAATAAAAGTGAGAGAAAAATTTCTTTATTATTAAATTACATCTTATTAAATTACATCTTTATCGATTAGTATAACGAAATTACTGGTTCTGTCCGATTTAACCTCTTACAATTAAGAAATAATAAAATCATATAGAGCGGTGTAAAGTGATATGAATTATCTATGAATTCTAGGTGGATTCTCTATATCTACATTATCTATCACAGATCACAGGTATAGCCCATAAAGCATATTTATATACCTTGAATGAACATTCCGCACATTCCTGTAGATTTATCGCCTCTGATCTTTATCGAGCCTGTGAGCGCAAAACAAACAGCAAGTATAAATTATACTTGAGCTATCAAATTATTTATAATTAAATAAAAATATATATTTTTGCATCGTCAAATTATCTGCGATAATTGTTAATATTAATCTTATTCTTATGTTAAAATATAATATTTGCCAATATTTTTAACAAAGTTATTTAAAGCTACGAAAAGAAGAAAAATGAATATTTATTTTTGACAAAAAAAAAAAAAAAAAGGAAATATATTATTCATAAGCATGTATCTTATTCGATATCTGAATACATAAAAATATAAATAAAAATTTCTGCCACAATAAAATTGTATTCATTAAATTAATAAATTTTATCGATATAATTGAGAGGAGCCAAGTTTTTAGATTACACTTTCAAGTTATTTAAGAATGCATAGTAATTCAGAAATATTTTTTGCTGTAAGAAATATCATTAACTGTGCCTTCACACATTTTATCTCGGGTGGGTGATCAGCAATGGCGACGCCTTATCATATATATATAATATATATATATATATATATATATATATATATATATATATATATTAGCTTATCAAGCGAGTAAAAACCAATTGTTAATAGTACAAGAAAGTCAAGGACGAAAAGAAACCTGTTAGTGAGCAGATATTCTGATATTTTTCTTACGTGACTGTAATCCTGTTGAAAATTTAATCTCTGTGATGATAGATAAACTCTCGTACGACTTGTTTTTCTTTCTTATAATTCTGTTGTATACTGTGTTTGTAAGTGTATGTACGATAAACGTTAATCTAAATAAGAATTTACACAATGTATCAGAAGTTTCCGTTGCGTGAACGCAACCTTTGATAATAAAATATTCTTCACAGATTAGAAAAGTGTTATTATGTTAACTATAAAATTTACAATGTTAATTATGAAGACAAGCATCTTTATGTATTTATCGAAATGGCAAATATATTATCTAATGATAAACATTACGACACATATTTAAATGTTACATTTTAGTTGCCAAAATTCATTGACAGAACAATTGTAGTAAAATCGTGGCGCAGTGATAAAGAGAACACTTGTTACATAACGTCAGTTGCGCCATTGTGTGAACACGTGCGCAATCTATTGCCTATAAGCATAAATGAGATAAAAGGAAGTTGTTACTTTGTACTTTTGGCTTTCACGAACACCTACGAGCGATTAAAGCATCGGCAATTTATTCACACGCAAAATTTTATTATGCTCAATTTTTAAATAGTATTTGCAAAAACTTTAAATTTAAATATATGTATAATAAATACATCATATATATAATAGAAATAATTCTATTTGATAATATTTGCTGTCAAAGAATGAGGACACATTTTCAGTCAATAGAAAAAAATTGTAGTTTATTATTTAAAGTTACCTTCACGAGCTTTAGATGCAAAAATGTGTGATAATACTTTAATTAGAGATACAGTAACATAATACGAGTCTCAAATGAGAAATTTAGATCAGCAAATATGTATATTCAAACTTTTTCATTTTAAATTATTTTTGTTAAATAAAAATTCTCGCGTTGAAAATAACAGAAAGCAAATTTAAATTCCAAATTCTTTTTTCCTCACATAATACGATAATTACATAATTTGTACGAAATTATTATATAAAGTAAAAAGAGCGCGAGAATATTCAACAAACAATCTACTTGACATACATAATTCGATACCGTAGGCGTATTCATCTACGTCATAAAAGCAATTTCACCGTTCTGGATAACTGTGGTTACACAACAGCCAACGACGTCAAAACGCAGTCAGCTTCCTCCCTGTCTGATTGAGAGCTCAATAAATACGATGGACGAAATAGCTCTTGACTACAATAGCTTACAATGACATATCGGAATCATGACTCAATGTTAAGGGTGGCAAACGTGATCGTCGATGTGATCGACGGGTGTGTCGCCATGTATGTATACACATACGCCAACACATGGACGATTTGGCGAATGGTTTTCCACAGGAAAACATGGAAGGCTGCGGCCATTGACAAACTTATCTTTCCGCATTTTCCAAGGTCGATCGTATAATGATATGGCGCGTTTAAGCAGCTACCGCAATATCTGTCTATAGCGCACGCCAGCGTCTGTAATAGGCGGGTGTGTCACCCTGCGTGCTCGACGCATGGTCATACTGCACCGGATACCAAAGCTATCGAGAAGCCTTAAAATAGAGAGAGAAAGAGAAAAGAATGGTAGGTGATAAATTGTTCCCTTGCGCGAATTGAAGAAGAAGAGTCGTGTGTGGGTGTTGGGCGTGGCGCGTCTAACGTACACTCGCGTAAAACAGGATGTAAAAGCGGGCAATTGGCGTGATGACCGCGTGATGCTGGCGCAGTGAGAAGGAGAGCCCCTGACGAGGAGAAGAAGTTACTCACCGTGATAGTACAGAGCGCCGGAAGCGTTGAGGGGCGGCGGACTGGGAGCTGTAGCCCCCGCCGTGGGACTATGCGGCCCCCAACAGGTCTGTTGATGATGGACCTGATGATTATCGACGTCCCCGACCACGTCGATCTCCTCGTCCTCGATTGGCTCATGCCTCCGTTTGTCCATAGCGTCCGCGGTCTGATGCAGCAGATGGTGCTGCGCCTGCTGCTCCTGCGGGCTCGCGGCCCCGGGTGGCGTGTCCTTGTGCTCGTTGATCTGATCGTCCACGCGGGCCTGCCACTGATTCCACTTCCACTTTTTCGCCATGAGACAGCGTGGCATAATGGTGACGCGGATCGCGTCGACCGACCGTGGTAGCGCCAGGAGCCAGCGATGGCGACGTCTGCCGTCGTCCGGTCACCAGGGACGACGACTCGGAGAGGCCCGATGGAACGGTACACCTACGCGTGACACCACCCACGACGACACCGACACGTTCAACACCAACAAGCGCAGCACCAACCGCAGCACCACCGCCGATGATGTCGTTATGATTGACGATAACCTCGGCTACGGCTACCCCTCGTCCGTCGTCGTCGTCGTCGCCGCGTTTGCTGGCTGCCCCGCCTCTTCCGCGGACGTCGACGTTCCCGCGACGTCGACGTCTACGTCGCGCCCGTCCGTCGTCAAACCGGTGGACCACGTCGGCACCACCTCGGTTAGGTGGCCGCTCGCTCGCCGGCTTCGCCTTCGTCCTACGTGGTACGCGCTCGTGTGGAACCTGCAGCCTCGTCATCGGCGCGGCGAGGGCGGCTCCTTAAACGGATGCACCACCACCGCCACCATGCCAGCCACCGACCAGCGCGGCCTGCCTTTCTTCCCAGCTATCCTTCAATTTCCTTTTCTTCGCTGTCCGCTCGAGGGGATGATCGTCGAGAATACTCCTATCTGGACCTGGTGTTTCTTCCGCGGTTTACCGTCTGTACACGAGTAAGTGTATACATATATATATATATATATATATATATGTATATGTATATATATATACGTTGTGTATACGTGTGGGTATGTGCACGCGCGCGCGCGCGCGCCTCCGTATATATACCGTGTGCGTGTGTATGTGTGGGTGTGTGCGCGTGAGTCTAGGGGTGGCTTTCCTCTGCGCCCCGAGACTTTGCCGAGAGGACCGACCGACTGACTGACCGACTCAAGAGACCGTTCTCGTCCGTTTGTCCGTCCGTCCGTTAGTCTGTCCGTCCGCCCGTCCGTTCGTTACTCTTTCGGTCGCTCCCTGTCCGGTCGCTCTTCGCCAGGGACAGGGGGTGGCCTCGAATACGACGGCGACGACGGGGTGCGACTGTTTAGTCGGTGGCGCTGCCGCTCCGCGTTACCGTCCTTCCAGCCCTTTACCCCTTCTCCGCGACATTCGCTATCCCCGTCGCGCCTACGGGGTTGTTCTCGTCCCTCCGCTGCGGACTCGGCCAGTCAGCAGAACCCCCGGCGTCCCTCCGTTGCGGCTTCCCTACGGATAGAATGGAAGGGTGGCGCTGCTGTTGCTGCTGCTGCTACTGCTGCTGCTGCTGCTGCTGCTGCTGCTGCTGCTGGTGATGGTCCGTCTGTGCGAGGGGTTGCACAGCTACCCCTCGAGAGTGCTGATGTCGGTTCTCGATTCCTGCAGGTCGCTCGTTGTGGTTGTGCATGCGTGACACGCGCGCGTGGCACGAGGGCGAGCAATGTGTTGACGATGTCAATGGCGTAGGGCGCGAATTGTTTGCGCAGTATCACGGCCGTTAATCGCCGTACTTTCATCAAAGACGATAGACATTTTTAGAGGTGGAGAGGAAAAATCCATATAAAAAGCCCCGTTGTGTGTAATTAAATAATGTCTTTAATCAAAGATGAATAATTTGCAGACAAAAGTGCAGCCGTCAAAATCATTTTCCAGATACCTAGAAGCGATTAAGAAAGAGAAAGATTTTTCATGAAAGGGGAAATATTTATATAATTAGATGATAAAGTTGCATTTACTAAATAGAATTTACTTGAAGAAAATTTTCAGTTAAACTCTGCGACATTAGAGCCGCGATAAATCCTCTCGATATTTTTTATTAAGGAAAGAGCGATGGCACGATTGACTAATTTATTGATTATTAAAAAGTAATGTACGAGAAATAGGACTGTACATATGTAACGTTACATATAACGATATAAATTAAAGTGCGTATATTTTATTAGCAAACTAAAAATTAAAGTATATCGAAATATTTATTTAAATTAGAAATGGACATACATAAATTTTTTAATTCTTTGAAAATGACAATATATTGTAAGCGGTATAAGCAGTGTATTGTAACCGCAATATTTCTCGTTTTGCCCTTATAAACGATGATTTTGTATTCTTGCTACGTACACCCGTGCTTTACGTAAAGTTGAATTTATGTTATACCGCGTATTTTTTTTTTTTTTTTTTCGGAGCTCGCTATGTAGACTGCATTGCCTGGGCCGCCTAGCCTGATTTAAAAAGGAGATTGGAAAAATGTAAAGCAAGGAAGCTGTGCTGTAATACCTCGTATTCACTACGCTTGCATTTATTCGCGACAAGAAACGCTAAAGTATCCTTACAATCTTAGTCATTATAATTTTCGAATTAATTTGCTTGTTAATAATACTCGTATCTTTTTTTTTTTTTGTTATTTTCTTAATAATTATTTAATATAAATAAAAAAAATTCCAAGTCTCTTCAAGTTTATAAACTACGTCATTACAATTTTTCTTATAAAATCGGTACTTAATGTTCCCCTATATTGTTTTTTTTTTTTTTTGTAATTTTTTGCAATTTACTTTAATTTCTTACAATTGTGAGCAAGAAGAATTAATATCCGAAATACAAATAGAAGCGCGTTTAGGTCACGGGCGGCGACACGTGTTCCCCCCCCCCCTCCCCCCACCCCCCCAGGGACGAGATTTCCGATCGACCGGCAACGACTTTCGATCCGGTCATCGACCTCTTATGCTACGTAACGCATACTAAGCTATCTGTAAATCTCTCGCTCGCAAACTCTCCGCCGCTGTTTATCGCACCGTATCGCTTCCGGCGCAGCGCCGCGTGTACACGCACACGTACACGCACATAACACATCCCGGGGCTTCCGCAAAAATCGAAGGGGGAACAGCAGCTGGTCGCGGGGTGCTACGTTCCCGAGCCTCGTTCCTGGCATTACGACGAGGGTATAAGAACTCTTTGCCTCTCCCTATTTCAAAGAGAAAGAGAGGAAGAGAGAGAGAGAGAGAGAGAGAGAGAGAGGACCTCGACGGTAATTCCTACGGAAGATTGGCTGCATAGTGACGATGCGATATACGTCGTCTACTTGTTGTCGTCGTCGACTGTGTGATGGTAGTGGTGATGCAAGGGTGGCGCACACGTCGGGGCGCGATACTACGGCAGGGGTGTATCTCCCCTCGTTGCAAAAAAGAGAGACAAGGGTTGGTGCGCGCGGCACGAGCGTAGAAAGAGTAGAAGAGGAGAAGAGCGTGATGGGGCGAGAGCCACGGTAAAAAGAGAAGGGGAATTACTCAAGAGAGGAAGAGACGAAGAGGGTGAAGCAGGAAGGAAAGGGGGTTCGACGGCGGGGGGGGGAGGGGGGGGGAAACGGTCGCACATGCGCCTGCGTTCGGCATCGACCCGATGTCTAGGCAACACCTGGTAGCGCCCCACGTGCCACGTTAGGGTGGCACCGGAGGGCCATCCCCCCTCCCCTCGCCCCTCTTTCCCTCTCCCTGCCCCCGCGCGTTTCGCGATCCATGCCCCCGGAATATCGAATATCCCGCCGGCCTTTCCATCCCCTCCGCCTCCCCCTCGCTACCCCCGGGGCGTCACTTGTCTACTGACCCACGCCAACGCGGTGTTATAGCGTGGAGAGAGAGAGAGAGAGAGAGGATAGCTTTCGTCTCTCGCTTTCCAAATTCCGGATGTGCCTGATAGACGCGCGCGCCGCGGATACCCGGCGCTGCGCGACGATGACGGAATTCCGGGTTCTTTCCTTAGGGGTGGGGCGCGCGCGGTTGGAATCTCGATACCCGCGAGCCGCGTCTCGCGCTGCGCCCAACGATTCGGATGCAAAGGGGCTGCCCCGTGTTACGTTACACACGCGTCGTGAGGCTAGATCTTGATGATTACAGACCGCGTCTTCGGGGAAGATTCTTGGCGAGATTTTGTCACGGAATATTTTGACGTTGTGGGGGGGGAAAAAAAAAAAAAAAAGCGCGCATCGTAAGGTCTTTCAATTTGTCGCTTTTGCTTTTTTTGTATTTTCGATTTTACGAAAAATCTTTTGTCCGCGCACGAAGACGTATGTACACCCCGGAGGGAGGGGAGGGGAGCGAATGCGGAGGTAATTTAAACGAGAGAGAGAGACAGAGAGAGAAAGAAGGGTAGTAAGCGAGAGGAAAAATGCGACATATTATTTTTATCTCTTGAAAAATCAAAGAACGGCTGATGGACATTGCGATTTATCCTCTTCCATGGAATTTAGTCACTTTTTGCATTCTCATTTCTCGATGCTCCGTCAACACGGTTAAACGCGAGGAAATCTCGATATTTGAATTCAATAGAAGAGAATTGGAAATTTCTATTGCGGATAATATTTGCTAATTGGAACCTTCTCTTAGAAATAGAATGACGTTACACAGGGTGACCTAGAATCCTCGTTGGCGCTGCAGACCTACTTTGATTTTATTTTCCCTCAAATCTGAAAATGGTAAGAGAGAGATAATAGTATCTAATTACTTCAAATTAATTAATGCAGAGTAAAGTATGAGAGACGTGTGCATCGCGCGGCCTTATCGTACACCCATCATAAATCTCAAGCAAAACGTGATTGTATCGACTTAAGTGACAGAGAATTAAACAACGTGAATTTCTCTATTAAGACAAAGAAATTATTTCCATTTCGCGGAGTTATCGCGCGATCCCATTATCTTTCGCGTAATCCCGTGCGACAGCCTTTCGTCCGGTTTTATCGCGCGATATTATTCCGCTAAAATCTTGCTTGAGGAAGAGGCCCCGCGCGAATGGAACGAAGGGATGAAGAGTGTGTCATCAACGATAATCTATTACCAAACGCGGCGCAGCCACAAAGGGCAGATAAGCCTCTGTACAGTCGCGCCTCACACCTCGTCACATATGCGAAATCGTTATTAATTAGTCCGGCTTATCGTAAAGTATCGGGGCCACTCAGTACAGATGCCTTTGAATTATTTCCACGTACGTGAACTGCTTCGGTCACGTAGGCTTATTTATCCTGAATCTCCTCCTTACAGCCAAGCGTGTCGTAATGATTGTCCGTGCAACACTTACTCCCAGTACTTATTCACAATATATTCAATGACTTTTTAGAAGAAAGCAATAATTTAAGTTTCTAAGAGAGAAGAGTTGAGAAATTTAAAACATTTTTAAAATCATGGTTTAAGAAACGTATTTTTTACGTTTCTATAAATAGAACAAAAATTAATTTTTTAATTCAAAATTATATATATATATATATATATATATACACACTTATTAAGACGATCCTCAGATAGCACAGAAAACTAAAAGATGATGAAAAGATGTCTTTTTTAAGTTATCTTTCTGACAAGGCTAAAAGATGTCTGAAAGGATATCTTTCTACCTACAAAAAAAAAACATCTTTTGAAAGATGTGTAAAAGATGTCTTCTAAAAGTCATAATTAATTTTAGTCGACGAAAAGATGTCTTTTTGATCATCTTTTCGACAAGATAAAAAAGATCTATTTTATAATAAACGTGTCCCTTTGTTTGCCGCTACGTGACGTGTTCAGACTTAATTATAATTCGTATTCAAGTTTTCCTAACATGTATATAAAGCCTAAAAGAACAGGTACTAAAAGTATAATTTAAATTATGTCTTTTTTGTCAGTTTGACTTGTGATGTAATATCGAAAAAACCGTATTTTGACAGTTTCTTAAACGTTTTTTTTTTTTTTTTTTTTTTTGTTAGAAAATGACGTTTCCCTTAACGTTTTTTAAGTGGACATTTTAACCAATCAGAAACGTTTTCAAAAGCCGCTTCTAAAACGTTTCGCAGAAACGTTTGGGTTATGTAAAGTCATTATCAAAGATAATCGATGTTGTAACTATTGATTAATGACTAAAGAAGCGGACAATGTAGCTCTTATTAGAAAATGTACATCCTACTGTACGATGCGTGAAAAAGAGAAAATTACACTTAAGTTAGAAGACGAGACGTCCTCTCTCTCTCTCTCTCTCTCTCTCTCTCTCTCTCTCTCTTGTTTGTTAGTTAACGGTGAGCAAGAATAATTTACGAGGCACCGATTTAGATCCCGATTCGGCTGATTCGCTGTCGGGGGCACGCGAATACGAGGTCGAGATTGTGCGAAATCAGCCCAGCCACGTAGGCGATACAAATCGCGTGCTCCAACGACACACGCCACTCGTTCTCGTGTCCCGCAATCTCTCTCTCTCTCTCTCTCTCTCTCGAGATACCTGAAAGGTCGTCGATGTGGAAGACCCGAATCGCCCCGGGCGTTATAAAGAGAGCGCCCGCTAACGAGATATTTCGCTGCTCGTGTGTACGTGTGTGTGTGTGTCTGTGTGTGTGTGTGTGTGTGTGTGTGTGTGTGTGTGTGTGTGTGTGTGTGTACCTCAATCGGGGCTACGCAAATATTTTGATTTCGAACCGGCGCGACGCGACGGTCCGAGGTTGGTCGGAAATTTCTGCACGTCGGGTTGGACGATTTGGTGGCGTGTTTTCGTTCTTCGTCGACGACCAAGGGCCAAATATCAACGTGCCCTTTTCCAATTACAGTTACCTTTTCGAGTTGTTGAACACATGGCGTATCGAAATTTCCTATCGCGCGACATTGATTTTGATTCTGACCTTTCGCAATTATCCTTTATCCATTTCAGGCCGATTTATATATTTTATACAAGATGTGTGTGTGTGTGTGTGTGTGTGTATGTGTAATACAGTATCATATAGTTATTATAATATAATGTAGAAATTTATTATAATAGTTGTAATAAATTTTTCACACTTTATCTGAATTTCGTGTAATATCCGTAAATATCGTTTTCAAAGAGGACAGAGTAATTACTAATATTTTACATGCTCGTTGATATAAATATATACGCCCAATTGTATTCTCTACACTGACAAGGTGCAATGCGATTCTACGCGGAATCGAACCAGAAGCGAATCGAAACCCGATTGTGCAGCTGATTGTCGTTACATTGCTGTATAAGTCGCTTAACTCGCATCCACAGGTAGTTGATTTCGTTGTCCGGATTTTGCTGGCTTCACGATCGTGTTGCATTGCACTCCCATGTTTGAATGCAAGAATGGTAAAGAGGAGAGAGGAGAGAGAGAGAGAGAGAGAGAGAGAGAGGACTTTGAGTTTTGGCTCGCGAGCTGCCAAGCGTATTTTATTCCGGAGAGTGCTTTGTAAACTTTCGCGCAGTTGCAATCACATTTTTATGCACGGCGAATTTTCTTTTTTAGATGTAAACCATTAAAGGGGGGAAAAAACGAAAATTTGTATTAACACACGAATTAATGTATTAAAACACGAATCCGATCCAAATGATTTTTTTTCTCCAAATCAGGGAGACAGAGAGATTGAAATTTCTTTTATTTATGAAATTTATATATTTAATTTAAACTCTCTCTCTCTCTCTCTCTCTCTCGAGTAGCGAAAATATTATAACATATATAGTCTCTCTCTCTCTCTCTCTCTCTCTCTAATTATTAATTACACTCGACGATTATTTAATCGAATCATTTACAGCTAAACTCAAACCACTTTCGGGAGAAGCCTTGGAGCGTTCAAGGTTTCGGCTGCTGAGTAAACCGAACTTTAGATATAACTATGCGAAAGATCGATCGGTCGTGTGCTCGTCGCTCGTATGCGCGTTGTGTAACAGGCGCCCTTGCACGGTTCGCGTGATTTCAATCGTGAAACGCTTTGACGTGCATCCCGAGATGCAGCGAGGAAAGGATAAAAAAGCCCGATGCTTTATCCGGCCGCGCATACAGTTGGGCGATTGACTCTATTTTGACGTTATTTCCCGCTTTTCTTCCCGTCGCTTTTCACTCGGCATAAACGAGAAGAACAATAATAAATGGGCCGAAAACTCTGGCGCACAGCGACCCTCTGACGGTTCGAGGTCGCGATTTACAGCCATCTCGCTTCGGCGACAGATTGGACGGGTTATTTAAGCGTCTTAAGTGTTTCTTGCAGCCTTGGATTACTTTGGACATTGTACTAGACGATAGAATTATCGACAAAAACCCACTACTTGTGGTATCGCCAACATTACATGAGTAATTTGATTTAATTACACGTGCAATTTCATATTTTCAATTACGTGAAATAATTATATATATATATATATATATATATATATATATATATATATATATATATATATATATCTTTTACATTGCGCGATATATAGTAAGCACGATATTTTTATTTGACGTATTAATACATTTTAATTGTACAGGTTTTTTTTTTATTTTTAATGTGCTGTAACTTTTGCAATCAACTTTTCATGAACAAGTTTACGCAGGGTGTCCCATTTTAATTCCTCCAGTCGAATATCTCGAAAACCAAGTCTGGGAGAGAAAAATGTTTCAGGCAAAAATCGTATGGTTTCGAGGGGGCCATAAGACGGTACCATTGGTCTGACCTTGAAGAGTCATTTGAAGGTCACCTCAATTTTTTTAAATGGCACCCCCTATTTTTTGTTACATATTCTTGTAGCTGACTTCGAGAGCTTTCCAAAACACTATGATAAAATGTTTTTTCATTAAACACTTTTCGAGTTATAAGGCTTCAAAGTTGCAATATTTTGACATAAAATACAAGATATCTCTCTTGCAAATTCAGATTTTTTTTCTCAAAGATAACTGTGTGTTTTCTTTAACACCAATTGATTTGTCTCATTATTCTAAAAGTATCAGGGTAAGATAATCGAAAAATGAATATTTTACGAGATATCTTGTATTTTATGTCAAAATATTGCAACTTTAAAGCCTTATAACTCGAAAAGTGTTTAATAAAAAAACATTTTATCATAGTGTTTTGGAAAGCTCTCAAGATAAGCTACAACAATATGCAAAAATATATAGGGTATTCCATTTAAGAAATTCAAAATGAGCTTCACGTCACCTTCATGTGACTTTTCAAGGTCAAACTAATGGCACCATCTTATGTCCCCCTAGAAACCATACAACTTTTGTCTGAAACATTTTTTCGAATTTTCCATATTTTTCGAGATATTTCACTGGGAGAATTAAAATGGGACACCCTGTATATATATATATATATATATATATATATATATATATATATATATATATAAAGAGAGAGAGAGAGAGATAGAGAGAAGTATTAATGTGTCAGTAAATTATCTTTTTTTTTTTTAAATAAAAGCACAATAGAATGGCAATAGTTTTTGAATAATAAAGCGAATGAAAATACTTGGAAGCTAGGGATCTTCGAAAGACAATATTTCCTCTCCAGAGTATTACATTGAATATGACGTTTCTCTTCTGGAAAATCTTGAGAGGACAAACCTTTCGTTTCTCTCTCTCTCTCTCTCTCTCTCTCTCTCTCTCTCTCTTTCTTTTTTTGCTTCATTATGCATTATTTATCTTACTGAGTTTGCCACTGCATTGCGTCATCTCGTAATCTACTTATCTATAAAAATGGAACGCGGGTCCTTCCGCATCGTGAAAAGTGCGACTGTTGAAGTATTAACTTGTCGTTGTTATTCTGAGAACAAGTCGTTCTCGAAACTCGTATTCGTATACACGAACAGTGAGTAACGTCCATCGGTAGGGTCGATACCGTGATAATGTCTGGAATTATTGATCGGCATACATTAATGGCTTCTTCTCGCATCATGAAAATCAAGGATAACGAGGGAGGGGGAGGGGGGGAGTTCAGGATACGTAAACTTTTGTGCGAGAATTATACTATAGTACAAACTTAAAAGAGCAACAAAGAAATAACAATAAAGAAAACAGAAAAATATGTATACGTGAATTATTACGAGTTGAATTACATCGCAAAAATATTATTAATGCTGAAATAAATGTTTGTTTTAAAATAGAACGCGTTTATTTTAATTAAAAATATTATTTAATCAATTTATAAGATTAATAAAACCAAGAACCGATTTTTCAAATGTTTTGGGCGATAAAAATTATTTAAAAACTTTTATTTTTCTTCTCTACATTTCTCTCTCTCTCTCTCTCTCTCTCTCTCTCTCTCTCTCTCTCTCTTCCTTTCTCTCTAAGTAATTTATGAATTATAGAAATATTTCGTCAAACACTTGACTAATTTGTTTTGTCGAATCCGACTAATGAACAAGATAATGTCACAAACGAGAAACTATTCTGCTATATTCAATGTGTAATATTTTATGTACATAGGTATATATTTTTTAATGGATTATCAGCGTTGTGCCACTTTTACGTCTTGTAAACAAGATATTTAAAAAATATATGATATTTTTTAAATATCTTGATTATCGCAACGATTAATACAAGCTTCTCGATTCTCATTCGTGTTATACACTTAGTCTCTTTCTCTTTCTGTCTTACGCATCTACAAAATGACTATGAAAAATGATAAATCAAAATTATCTAATAAAAATATTTACTTACTTAATATTTATCTAATGTTGCTGTCCTCTAGTGTCTTCTAGTACTCTAATTTGAAATGTCAGACATGTCAGGGGAGTCTTACCAGGATTGAAAGAACGACTTTGTCGCGATATGTTGACGTCACCCCATATGTATATCCCACCCTTCCGTGTATATAAGCGCACTGCCGACTTTTACAGGCGTTTTAAAACAATACGTGCATGTGTCTTTAGCACTTTATATCGCGCGATATATTCGACGGATTTACGATTTACGAACTTGGAAGGAATTGCAACAGAGATGGCCCTCTTACGCGCTTTCATTTCGTCTCGTGATGTTTTTAAAGTCAACTTGTACGTATAGGTTTGCTTGTAATTCGGACTGTGGAGAATGACGTCGAAGATGATGGTATGAAAACCCGCCTAATATGATGTAGCTATCAGTATTGTCGTTATCGGTATCTAAAAACACTATCTATCGAATTTACTAGAATTAAATATTTAAAACTGCAATATAAGAATAATGTGTTATAATATGAAATTAATTAAAGCGCGCAATAAGATTTGAATATATATTTAGCGCCTTGCTATTCGATTATATTTAAAAAATATAATTTTTCTAACAATTTCTGTTAAAATGAAATAAAACTATTAAGATTCGAAATTTCGAGGTGGAAAAGTTTTATATAAAAATTCTGCATTTCTGGCAACGTCGCCTCGGCTATCCCTCTTTCAAGCACCCTTCTGCAATTCTAGGGTGAATCATTCCCCTCTTTGAGCTCTGACGATAATGCGACTCCCCGTGCACTTTGTACCGTCGAAGGAGGTCAGGTCTTTGTGTCGGATGATATAAATTTATGCGTAAGGAGAAGAGGGCCGGACCGTGAGATATTGCGATAACGGAGAAAAATATCGTGCGATGACGATGGAGAGGTAAGCGATCGGACCGAGTTGGAAGGGCGGGCAGGGAGACATGTGAAATGTTAGAGTATCGTATGTGAATATTGTATATTATTGCGACAATTTTATCTCGAATACGAATTGCCCGTGTCCATCGAGCAACATGGCGCGAATGAAATTTTTCGCGTACGAATGAGGGAGATATTAATTGAAAGACGCAAGAATATATAAGAAAGAAATCGATAATTTATAAGGCTTTGCTCAAACACAATATAGAGGTATTATAATTATATAAATCCTTATTATTAAAATTACATTTGTACCACTTTCAAAATATGACTCTTACAAAGATAAGGAAAATATAGTAGATGATAGATGTAAATGTTTGAACTTTTATGTGGATGTAAGAATGCTGGGAGAATCGTATATATTTCCATGCTTCTGACGTCATAATCCGAGATAGCTGACGTAGATATCAAGAACCTTTAAAGACTCGTTGTTATATAAATTTGCAAGATATCGATTTTGATATATTTGCAAAAGCGTCATTGTGCTATGGTTTCTCAAAAAAAGAAAAAAATAAAAGTGGATTATATTCTATGCATATTTCTTATGCCAGCTTCTTTCACGCAACAATTTAGTTACTTTCTCTATCAACGAGATGCTAATTTTCGCCAACCCCGACATGAATATTTTAGGAAAGTTATTAACTCGAGCGAATTTAATTCCTAATGCCGTTAATTTACCGTAATATCTCCAGCGACTTACCACTATAATTCGCGAATGGGTTGCATAATCGTGGCCGAGTTTTATAACACGGTAAAGCCAAGGATATATTTTCATATCTTTCTCATTTGGCGTAAAAAAAAGGGCGAACAAATAATTACATTCAATATTACGCAGTTTATTATTTCTTAAAAAAATTGTTATTTTCTTGCCGGTCGAAAATGATGCATATATATATATATATATATATTTGTTGGCATGTAAATTTTTATACAATTATAATATTATCTTCTAGTAAAACATAAAAATTATTTAATATTGTTTAATATTTTTCAAAACACATGAGAAAAATCTCTGTAATTTTCTCTCTCTCTCTCTCTTTTTTTTTTTTTTTTTTTTTTTTTACTTTACATGTATTTATATTAGGATAGATTTTTCTCCTAAATATATCAAGACGAAATAAAGAAAAGACTAAAAGAGACGCATTTAGGAAACTAAAGGAACTAGAGACACATTAAAGGGAAAAAGATTAATTCGAAGCAGTATTCTCGATTCGCCGACCGACCGGTCATCATTGTGCCCGTTATTATCGTATTTTAAACGAAGTTTCAAATTTTACGGTTCAACTTTAAAGTCCCAAGTTTCCACAGTGAGCCATTATCTAACGTAATTTACAGTTCCGGGATAAATCATCTCTGTGATACGGCGCTACTTACTGAGAAGACGTCTTGGGGAAAAAAGCGATGAGCAGAAAAAAGAAGCGAGAAACGTCAGAAAAAGAATGGAATTGTAAGTCTCGCAAACGTCGTGTTATTAACGTCATTTATAACTCATTTCATTAATTGCTTTTCCTGTTAACGTTCATACGTCACTTATATGTGTTTATCCTCCTCGGGGTGAAAAATAAAGGGAACTGCAGTTTAATAACATTGGACGTAATTTAGATTGATATATCTAGCTCACTTAAAACTCGTTTGGGTATGTCGAGATATAATGGATCAAGTTAATAATTACATTATAGAGGAATAAATGCATCGTTACTGTTACGAGGATTCACTGAAGGGCCATTTTTAATCTTTATCTAAAACTTTTGTTCAGCAAATGGAGGTAAATCCGACATCAAATAGAACGATTAATCGATCTTAATATTCTTTTCTTTTTCCTCTTTTTTTTTTTTTTTTTTTTTTCCACGTCCACAGAGAGCCATTGAAATAAAAGGATCCTGAGAAAAGCAACGTGGCCTTGTCGCGGGGAGACGAAATCCATATCACCCACGTGGTACGTGACACATTCGACTTTTACCCCTTACGTTTCATGTTGTTTCCAGAGATAACACTTACACAGATGAGAATGAAAGGGGCGCGCGCGCGCGCGCGCGAAACGACGTAATATATATATTTATATACGCGTTGTTTCGCTCGGCACGACGACCCGAAAAATCACCCCTCGCTTAATGGAACTCCCCTTTAACAAAATGGCGAGCACTCGAGCAAAATTGGAATGTATCGTACGTTATTGTTCCTCGCGCGATCTCCCGAGTACGTTGAGGCTTATTTCGCATGTTGTACCCCTCGCAGGACCGACTTTAAACGAGGTCGTGCCCCTGATTTGCTTGGATTTTTCTTTATGCGCGCACGATATTTTATTAAATAATACATGGATGATATATAATTTTACATTAAATAATATTTCATTATCACGTGTGAATCGATATATTAGTTTGTTAAATTGCGAGAGGAAATGAACCGTAAAAACTATATATTTCTGTCATATTCTTATATTTGAAAATATAAGAATATAACAGAAAATGTGGAATATTTCTCTGTAAGAGAGATTCGAAATACACGCATCGTTACAAACGTCTCTCAGCGCAACGGAAATTAAATTTGTGCCACATGTGCCTGTGTGTTTTGCTGTTGCGTGAAAAATTTGCAGGAATTTAAAAATTCTCTCTCCAACGGCGACGATTTTTTTCCGCGGGGAAGAAAAATCTTCCCGATCGCGCTTTTCAATTGTGCCGTCGCCTCCCGTGCTTTACGGGCCTGCGGCTAAATTCGGCAATGGCCGGCCGTTTCGTTATTATTCGTTTCTCTCGCTCTCCATTCGACTCGAGCACATCGCTTCGCCGACCATCATCCGTTGCTCGGCAACCTCTGACTCGCGACGTGTCGTTATATGATGGCGGCGGGGGTGGATAACCGGCGTGGTGTTCAGTCTCTCTCTCTCTCTCCTTTCCTCCTTTATTCTCTCGATTTTTTTTCTTTCTTGCTCTTTTTCTATATCCCGACTGTTAAAACTGCTCAAGTGGCACTCGTAGACCAAACGGTCATTATGTCAAATGTTAGTTATACCTTGACCACGCCGTTAGACACCCCGCGAACGAGCCAGCACAAACCGGTGGGGTGTATATAGGGTGAACCACGGTAACCACCTTCAACGAGTAGCGCTGTTGGCACCCATCGACTTGACGCAACTGTTACGGGATTACACTCGTACGTGTTGGAGACATGACTTTTGATCGGAGGATGTAATCAATGAAATGAAGCGAGATTAATGGAAGATAAATTATCTATTTTTTTTTTTTATTCCAACAGCTTGAAAAACGAATTATATTATACGCCAAAGTACATTTACAAATTAATGGTTTGAATCGTTTGATCAAATATTCTGATATTATACTTACTTGTAAATAAAAAATTGCTACTAAAAAAACGATTATTGCTTGTAATGAAATTTTTTAAATTGAATTAACAATAGGAAAAATTTACACGTTTAATATGTGTACTGGATAAAACCGTATCTAATTTCATATTTTTTTTATTCGTGCTTTTAAAATTTTGATATTCGTCAGCTGTAATAATGTAGATTAAGATGCAATTCGTCAAGGATCTGTATTCATTAATTATTCGGGGCTCCGTCATAATCTCTCGCGCAATCTCGTGTTACGAGTTGATTAGCTACGTCTCTGTAAATTTCATGCGAACCCGTTGGAAATTTATTACTTCTTAGCGGCACGCATGTGCGAGATAGAAAATGAGAGATCGGATTGAAATATTACCGATATCGGCAAATAGCTTCTGGAACAAAAAAAAAAAAAAAAGTCTTATTAAAAAATATTATAGGAAAAAAGGGAGAAAAAATTTCACTTACTAAAAATAACTGACATGAATACATTACTTTACACACAAAAAATATCGATATATCGGGACACGATGTAGGAGAAATTACATATTTATTTAATCGTAACAGTTACAAACTGTAATTACAGCATTTTGTCATCTGAATAAAATTGTGCCATCTTTTGTGTAATTGAAAGTTTCTTCAGCCCTCGTATAAAAAAATCTGGAAAAATCTCTCCCTTGTTGTAATTAAACTTTTCTTTTTCCTTACAAGCCAGCATAATAAAAAAATTCAAGTTTTAATCCCAAAACCAACATTTCTTATCTTTCAATATTTATTTCGGCAAATATGCTACGCCCTGTTTCATAATTCGATCTTTTTTCGAATTCTCGAAAAATTACAATTTTAACAAAGGCTGTTTTTGTAAAGAACGCTTCAATTGTAAGTAGTAAAAGGTTAATAAAAAGTAAACAGTGGCCGGGCAGAGCGAAAGAAAGAATCGATATTTGTTAGCTTTTATATGGAACACACGTGTAGTCAATTCCGTTTTACGTTTCGAGCT